>NC_057814.1:353721737-353957449 GCF_018294505.1 Triticum aestivum
GCAGTATTGTTGTAGATGATGGACGGAGCCACCGAACCTTCTGATGACGACATAGCGGAACTCTCAATGAAAGCACCAATGTCAGTGTCAAAACCGGCGGATCTCGGGTAGGGGGTCCTGAACTGTGCGTCTAAGGTCGATGGTAATAGGAGACGGGGGACACGATGTTTACCTAGGTTCGGGCCCTCTCGATGGAGGTAATACCCTACTTCCTACTCGATTGATCTTGATGAATATGAGGATTACAAGAGTTGATCTACCACGAGATCATAATGGCTAAACCCTAGAAGTCTAGCCTGTCTGATTATGATTACCTCTACGGACTAAACCCTCCAGTTTATATAGACACCGGAGGGGCCTAGGGTTTGTACAGAGTTGGTTTACAGCGGAAGGAATCTTCATATCCGGACGCCAAGCTTGCCATCCACGCAAAGGAGAGTCCCATCCGGACATGGGAGGAAGTCTTCTATCTTGTATCTCCATGGCCCATCAGTCCGGCCCACGTCACATAGGCCGGACGCCCGAGGACCCCTTAATCCAGGACTCCCTCAGTGCCAAAGTCAGATCCGTCAAACTGGACAAGAACCTCAAACCCAATGTTGCAGCTCCATCGCAACAAGAAATTCCTTAGGCTGAAGCATCTGCTCAGCCTACTGAAGAAACTGAAAGCGCAGCTGATGAATACCAGGGCTGATGAAGAAAATGAGAATACCAGGGCTGATGAAGAAATTCCAGCTCCTGAAGAAATTGACAAGGCAACCTCCAATGTTGCGCCTGAAGATCAACCAAGGCTAGCTGGAGAATCTGCTATGCGTGAAGAAACTAAGAATGCCAGGGGACTGCATCAGTCGTGCCGAAGAAACTGAATCAACTCCATCTGCCTCTCCTGCAAAGTCTTCTAAGATGAAGAATATCAACCTTCCTTCTGCATCAGAGGTGAAGAAAACAAAGGATGCGGAGAAGGCAGCTATGAAGAAAAGGAAAGCATCAACGACTGCAGAGTCTTCAACTCCCAAGAAAGTGAAGACTTTCACAAGTTCCTTCACTAACCCCATTGATGCTGTTCCAATCTCTGTTGTGCCATCAAAGGAAATTGTCCCATTTGGTGAAGACTATGTCATTCCAGATGACATTGATGAGGAAAATGTTGGAAATATACCCTAGAGGCAATAATAAAATGGTTATTATTATATATCCTTCTTCATGATAATCGTTTATTATCCATGCTCTAATTGAATTGATCGAAAACTGAAATACATGTGTGGATACATAGACAACAACGTGTCCCTAGTAAGCCTCTACCGGACTAGCTCGTTGATCACAGATGGCTATGGTTTCCTAGCCATGGACATGAGTTGTCATTTGATAATGGGATCACATCATTAGGAGAATGATGTGATGGACAAGACCCAAACTATAAACATAGCATATGATCGTGTCAAGTTTATTGCTATTGTTTTCTACATGTCAAGTATATGTTCCAATGACCATGAGATCATGCAACTCACTGACACTGGAGGAGTACCTTGTGTGTGCCAAACATCACAACGTAACTGGGTGACTATAAAGGTGCTCTACAGGTATCTTCGAGGGTGTATGTTGAGTTGGCATGGATCAAGACTGGGATTTGTCACTCTGTATGACGGAGAGGTATCTCAGGGATCACTCGGCAATACAACATCACAATGAGCTTGCAAGCAATGTGACCAATGAGTTAGTCACAAGATCTTGTATTACGGAATGAGTAAAGAGACTTGTCGGTAACGAGATTGAACTAGGTATGGAGACACCGACGATCGAATCTCGGGCAAGTAACATACCGATAGACAAAGGGAACTACATACGGGATTAGCTGAATCCTTGACAGCGAGGTTTGACCGATAAAGATCTGCGTAGAATATGTAGGAACCAATATGGACATCCAGTTCCTACTATAGGTTATAGACCATAGAGGTGTCTCGGTCATGTCTACATGATTCTTGAACCCGTAGGGTCGCACGCTTAATGCTCAGTAGCGCTAGGGTAGTATTGATATATTAATAGTGAAAAGTACGAAGGTTGTTAGGAGTCCCGGATGGGATCCGGGACATAACAGGAGCTCCGGAATGGTCCGGAGGTAAAGATTTATATATGGGAAGTCATATGTTGGGCTCCGGAAAAAGTTCGGTTTTTCGGTATTGTACCGAGAAGGTTCTAGACGGTTCCGAGGGTTCCACCGTGGGGCCCAATGACCTACGAAGGGCCCACATGGACCGAGGGGTGGGGCTCCAGCCCACTTAGGCTGGCTGCCCCATTCCCCAAGGCACATGTTTCTTTAAATCTAGAGATAAGGTCTTATCTCTAAATTTAAAGGGTTGAATCTACAGATAAGATGTTATCTCCAAGTTTAAAGGGATTTCAACCTTGTGGCCGGCCCTAGATGGGTTTTGGATGCCCTCCCCCATCCCCTAGCCTATATATAGATGGGGAGGCGCATGGGGGCAGCCAACCCTTCACCTTGCCCATTGCCTCTCCCAACTCCTCTCATGTTTCACCGGTACGCGCTTGGCGAAGCCCTGCCGGAGTTCCGTTGCCACCACCACACCATCGTGTTGGTTCAGATCTCATATACCTCCTCTCTCTTGCTGGATCAAGAAGGAGAGGACGCCGTCGAGCCGCACGTGTGCTAAACTCGGAGGTGCCATTCGTTCATCACTTGATCAGGAGTTCGCGGGACGGATCGTGATTGGATCGCGAAGACGTTCGACTACATCAACCGCATTTCTTAACGCTTTCGCTTAGCGATCTACAAGGGTATGTAGATGAAATCTCTCCTCTCATAGATGTCCATCTCGTAGATTGATCTTGGTGACCGTAGGAATTTTTCTGTTACCCACGCGACGTTCCCCAACAGTGGCATCATGAGCGAGGTCTATGCGTAGATGCACCATGAGTAGAACACAAAGGAGTTTGTGGGTGTTGATATTCAGATTGCTTCCTTCCTTGGTCTTTTCTTGATTCGGCGGTATTGTAGGATGAAGCGGCCTAGACCAACCTTACATGTCCACACACATGAGACCGGTTCCATCGACAGACATGTGACTTTGTTGCATAAAGATGGTTGGCGAGTGTTTGTCTCTCCCACCTTAGTTGAATCGGATTCGACAAAGGCGGTCCTTGTAGAAGGTTAAATAGCAACTTGCATATCACCTTGTGGCTTTGCGTAGGTAAGAATCGTTCTTGCTAGATTCCCATAGCAGCCACGTAAAACATGCAACAACAAAGTAGAGGACGTCTAACTTGTTTTTGCAGGGTATGTTGTGATATGATATGGCCAAAGACATGATGAAATATATTTTATGTATGAGATGATCATGGTTGTAATAGTTTATATCGACTTGCATGTCAATGCATATGGCAACCTGCAGGAGCCATAGGGTTGTCTTTAATTATTGCATGACCTGTGTGTCAATCATTAAGCGCTATGTAATGCTTTACTTTATCGCTAAGCGGTAGCAGTAGTAGTAGAAGCATAGTTGGCGTGACAACCCCGATGGCGACACGATGATGGAGATCATGGTGTCATGCCGGTGACGATGGAGATCATGCCGGTGCTTTGGAGATGGAGATCAAAAGCACAAGTTGATGGCCATATCATGTCACTTATGATTTGCATGTGATGTTAATCCTTTTATGCATCTTATTTTGCTTAGGACGATGGTAGCATTATAAGGTGACCCCTCACTAAAATTTCAAGATAAAATTGTGCTCTCCCCAAGTGTGCACCGTTGTGAAAGTTCGTCGTTTCGAAGCACCACGTGATGATCGGGTGTGATAGACTCTACGTTCGCATACAACAGGTGCAAGCCAGTTTTGCACATGCGGAACACTTGGGTTAAACTTGACGAGCCTAGCATGTACAGACATGGCCTCGGAACACAAGAGACCAAAGGTCGAACACGAGTCATATAGTAGATATGATCAACATGGAGATGTTCACCATTGAAACCACCTCATCTCACGTGATGATCGAACTTGGGTTGGTGAATTTGGATTATGTGACAGTCGGATGACCGGAGGGATGTCGATTTGAGTGGGAGTTCTTAAGTAATGTGATTAAATGAACTCATTACCATGAACAATAGTCTAAAAGTTGCCTTTGCAAATTTATGTTGTAGATCAATGGCTCGCGTAGTAGCTCCCCTGAATTTCAATGCGTTCCTAGAGAAAGCTAAGCTGAAAGATGATGGAAGTAACTTTGTGGACTGGGCCCGTAATCTGAGGATTATCCTCACGGCTGCCCAAAAGGTTTATGTCCTATATGCACCGCTTGGTGTGCCACCCCCTCCAGCAACTACAGACGCTGTGAACGCCTGGCAGTCGCGGGTTGATGACTACTCAATAGTTCAGTGCACCATGCTGTATGGCTTAGAGTCAGGACTTCAAAGGCGTTTTGAACGTCATGGAGCATATGAGATGTTCCAGGAATGGAAGTTTATCTTTGAGAAGAATGCCCTGATCGAGAGGTATGAGACCTCTGATAAATTCTATGCCTGCAAGATGGAGGAGAACGGGTCTATCAGTGAGCACATACTCAGAATGTCTGGGTACTACAACAGTCTGGCTGAGTTGGGAATTGAGCTCCCACCAGAGGCTGTCACTGACAGTGTTCTTCAATCGCTACCACCCAACTACAAGAGCTTTGTGTTGAACTATAACATGCAAGGGATGAATAAGTCAGTCTTGGAGCTGTTCGGGATGCTGAAAGTCGCCGAGTCAGACATCCAGAAGGAGCATCAAGTGTTGATGGTGAATAAAACCACTAGTTTCAAGAAGAGGAAGGGAAAGAAGGGAAACTTCAAGAAGGGTGGCAAAGCAGTTGCCCCTCCTCTCGTGAAGAAACCCAAGGCTGGACCCGCCAGAAACTGAGTGTTTCTATTGCAAGGGAACTGGCCATTGGAAGCGGAATTGTCCCAAGTATCTGGCTGACAAGAAGGAGCCAGCGTCAACAAAGGTATATATGATATACATGTTATTGATGTGTACCTTACCAACTCTCATTGTAGTGCCTGGGTATTTGATACCGGTTCAGTTGCTCACATTTGCAACTCAAAGCAGGAACTACGGAATAGACGGAGGCTGACGAAGGATGAAGTGATGATGCACATGGGAAATGGTTCCAAGATTGATGTGATCACCATCGGCACGCTCGCTCTTCGATTACCATCGGGATTAGTGATGAACCTAAATAATTGTTATTTAGTGACTGCGTTGAGCATGAACATTCTATCTGGATATTGTTTAATGCGAGACGGTTACTCATTTAAAATCAGAGAATAATGGTTGTTCTATTTATATGGGTAATATCTTTTATGGTCATGCATCCATTGTGAGGGGTTTATACTTATTGAATCTTGATAGTGATGATACACATGTTCATAACATTGATGCCAAAAGATGTAGAGTTGATAATGATAGTACCACTTTCTTGTGGCACTGCCGCTTATGTCATATTGGTGTAAAGCGCATGAAGAAACTCCATGCCGATGGAATTTTGGAGTCGCTTGATTCTGAATCACTTGACACATGCAAACCATGCCTCATGGGAAAGATGACCAAAACCCCGTTTTCTGGAACAATGGAACGGGCAAGTGACTTGTTGGAAATCATACATATTGATGTGTGCGGTCCGATGAGCGTTGACGCGCGCGGTGGATATTGTTACTTTCACACCTTCACCGATGACTTGAGTAGATATGGGTATATTTACTTAATGAAGCATAAGTCTGAAACGTTTGAAAAGTTCAAGCAATTTCAGAGTGAAGTTGAGTATCATCGTAACAAGAAGATTAAATTCCTAAGATCTGATCGAGGGGGAGAATACCTGAGTTATGAGTTTGACAATCACTTAAGACAATGTGGAATTGTTTCACAGTTGACGCCACCTGGAACACCACAGCGTAATGGTGTGTCCGAACGTCGTAATCGTACCTTATTGGATATGGTGCATTCTGTGATGTCCGTTTCCGATCTGCCACTCTCATTTTGGAGTTATGCATTACAGACAGCTGCATTCACTTTAAATAGGGCACCATCTAAGTCCGTAGAGATGACACTATATGAATTGTGGTTTGGCAAGAAACCTAAGTTGTCGTTCCTTAAGGTTTGGGGTTGCGATGCTTATGTCAAAAGGCTTCAGCCGGAAAAGCTCGAACCCAAAGCGGACAAATGCATCTTCATAGGATACCCAAAGGAGACAATTGAGTATACCTTCTATCTCATATCTGAGGGCAAAGTGTTTGTCGCTAAGAATGGGTCCTTTCTCGAGAAAGAGTTTCTCTCGAAAGAATTGAGTGGGAGGAAGATAGAGCTTGATGAGGTTGTTGAACCTCTACTTTAACCAGTGAGTAGTACAGCGCAAAAAGATGTTTCTGTGACACCTACGTCAGTTGAAGAGGAAGCTAATGATAGTGATCATGAAGCTTCAGATCAAGTTACTATGGAACCTCGTAGGTCGATAACGGTACGTACAGCTCCTGAGTGGTATAGCAACCCTGTCTTAGAGGTCATGTTGTTGGACAACGATGAACCTACGAGCTATGGAGAAGCGATGGTGGGCCCGGATTCCGACAAATGGTTAGAGGCCATGAAATCCGAGATGGGATCCATGTACGAAAACAAAGTATGGACTTTCGAAGTATTACCTGAAGGGCGAAAGGCCATTCAAAATAAATGGATCTTCAAGAAGAAGACGGACGCGGACGGTAATGTCACCGTCTATAAAGCTCGACTTGTGGCAAAGGGGTTTTCACAAGTTCGAGGAGTTGACTACAATGAGACTTTCTCACGCGTAGCGATGCTTAAGTCTGTCAGAATCATGTTAGCAATAGCTGCATTTTTTGATTATAAAATCTGGCAGATGGATGTCAAAACAACGTTCCTTAATGGTTTCCTTAAGGAAGAGTTGTATATGATGCAACCGGAAGGTTTTCTGATCCAGAGAATGCTGACAAAGTGTGCAAACTCCAGCGATCCATTTATGGACTGGTGCAAGCATCTCGGAGTTGGAATCTTCGCTTTGATGAGGTGATCAAGGCATTTGGGTTTATACAAGTTTTTGGAAAATCTTGTATTTACAAGAAAGTGAGTGGGAGCTCTATAGCGTTTCTAATATTATATGTGGATGACATATTGCTGATTGGAAACAATATAGAACTTTTGGAAAACATGAAGGAATATTTGAACAAGAGTTTTTCAATGAAGGACCTAGGAGAAGCTGCTTTCATATTAGGCATCAAGATCTATAGAGATAGATCAAGACGCTTGATAGGACTTTCACAAAGCACATACCTTGATAAGATTTTGAAGAAGTTCAAAATGGATCAGTCCAAGAAGGGGTTCTTGCCTGTTTTGCAAGGTGTGAAGTTGAGTAAGACTCAATGCCCAACGACTGCAGAGGATAGAGAAAAGATGAGTGTCGTCCCCTATGCTTCTTCCATAGGCTCTATCATGTATGCGATGTTGTGCACAAGACCAGATGTCTGCCTTGCCATAATTATGGCCAGAAGGTCTCAAAGTGATCCAGGAGTGGAACACTGGACAACGGTGAAGAATATCCTTAAGTACTTGGAAAGGACTAAGGAAATGTTTCTCGTTTATGGAGGTGATCAAGAGCTCGTCGTAAAGGGTTACGTCGATGCATGCTTTGACACTGATCCGGATGACTCTAAGTCTCAAAACGGATACGTATATGTTCTGAATGGGGGGGCGGTAAGCTGGTGCAGTTCCAAGCAGAGCGTGGTAGCTGATTCTACATGCGAAGCAGAGTACATAGCTGCCTCGGAGGCGGCGAAGGAAGGTGTCTGGATGAAGCAGTTCATGACAGATCTTGGAGTTGTGCCCAGTGCACTGGACCCAATTACTCTATTTTGTGACAACACTGGTGCCATTGCTCTAGCCAAGGAACCAAGGTTTCACAAGAGGACCAGACACATAAAGCGACGCTTCAATTCCATCCGCGATTACATCAAGGAGGAAGACATAAACATTTTCAAGATACATACGGATCTGAATGTTGCAAATCCATTGACTAAACCTCTTCCATGGGCAAAGCATGATCAACACGAGAACTCTATGGGTGTTAGATTCATTACCATGTAATGCTAGATTATTGACTCTAGTGCAAGTGGGAGACTGTTGGAAATATGCCCTAGAGGCAATAATAAAATGGTTATTCTTATATTTCCTTGTTCATGATAATCGTTTATTATCCATGCTATAATTGTATTGTCCAGAAACTGAAATACATGTGTGGATACATAGACAACAACGTGTCCCTAGTAAGCCTCTACCGGACTAGCTCGTTGATCACAGATGGCTATGGTTTCCTAGCCATGGACATGAGTTGTCATTTGATAACGAGATCACATCATTAGGAGAATGATGTGATGGACAAGACCCAAACTATAAACGTAGCATATGATCGTGTCAAGTTTATTGCTATTGTTTTCTGCATGTCAAGTATATGTTCCTATGACCATGAGATCATGCAACTCACTGACACCGGAGGAGTACCTTGTGTTTACCAAACGTCGCAACGTAACTGGGTGACTATAAAGGTGCTCTATAGGTATCATTGAGGGTGTATGTTGAGTTGGCGTGGATCAAGACTGGGATTTGTCACTCCGTATGATGGAGAGGTATCTCAGGGCCCACTGATACGTCTCCAACGTATCTATAATTTTTGATTGTTCCATGCTGTTATATTATCAATCTTGGATGTTTTATAATCATTTTATAGTCATTTTTTGGTACTAACCTATTGACATAGTGCCAAGTGCCAGCTGCTGTTTTCTGCATGTTTTTTACATCGCAGGAAATCAATATCAGACGGAGTCCAAACGCAACGAAACTCCAAGGAGATTTTTTTGGACCAGAAGGAACATAATGGGCCCTGGCTGTGCCCCGGGGGGGTGCTCCGAGGAGAGCACAACCCACCAGGGCGCTCCAGGAGGCCCGGGCACGCCCTGGTGGGTTGTGCCCACCTCGGGTGCCCCCCGGACCGCGTCTTTGCTCTATAAATACCCCAATATTCCCAAAACCCTAGGGGAGTCAACGAAATATTCATCTAGCCGCCGCAGAGTCCAGAACCACCAGATCCAATTTAGACACCATCTCGGATGGGGTTCACCACCTCCATTGGTGCCTCTCCGATGATGCATGAGTAGTTGTTTGTAGACCTTCGGGTCCGTAGTTAGTAGCTAGATGGCTTCATCTCTCTCTCTGAATTCTCAATACAACGGTCTCTTGGAGATCCATATGATGTAACTCTTTTGCAGTGTATTTGTTGGAATCGATGAACTTTGAGTTTATGATCAGATCTATCTTTTTATATCCATGAAAGTTATTTGAGTTTCTTTGATCTCTTATATGCATGATCTCTTATAGCCTCACATTTCTCCTCTGATATTTCGGTTTTGTTTGGCCAACTTGATCTATTTATCTTGCAATGGGAAGAGGTGCTTTGTAGTGGGTTCGATCTTACGGTGCTTGATCCCAGTGACAGAAGGGGAACCGACACGTATGCATCGTTGCTACTAAGGATAAAACGATGGGGTCTATCTCTACATAGGTAGATCTTGTCTACATCATGTCATCGTTCTTATTGCATTACTCTGTTTTTCCATGAACTTAATACACTAGATGCATGTTGGATAGCGGTTGATGTGTGGAGTAATAGTAGTAGATGCAGGCAGGAGTCGGTCTACTAATCTTGGACGTGATGCCTATATAATGATCATTGCCTGGATATCGCCATGAGTATTTGAAGTTCTATCAATTGCCCAACAGTAATTTGTTCACCCACCGTTTGCTATATTTCTCGAGAGAAGCCACTAGTGAAACCTATGGCCCTCGGGTCTCTTTCTCATATATTTGCCTTTACGAACTACTTTTCTTTTGCATTTATTTTCAGATCTATTAAACCAAAAATACAAAAATACCTTGCTGCATTTTATTCTTATTTATTTTATTTGGCGTTCGATCTATCAATTTACTACAATTTTATCTCACGTCCGTTTGCCAATTTCTGGCGTCGTTACCCGGAAGGGATTGACAACCCCTTTAACACGTCGGGTCGCGAGGATTAACTATTTGTGTGCAGGGGCTATTTACGTTGTGTTGCTTGGTTCTCCTACTGGTTCGATGACCTTGGTATCATATCTGAGGGAAATACCTACCGCCGCTGTGCTGCATCATCCCTTCCTCTTTGGGGAAATACCGACGTAGCTTCAAGCGACATCACCCACTCGGTAATATAGCATCACAATGAGCTTGCAAGCAATGTGACCAATGAGTTAGTAATGGGATCTTGTATTATGGAACGAATAAAGTGACTTGTCGGTAACGAGATTGAACTAGGTATGGAGATACCGACGATCAAATCTTGGGCAAGTAACATACGCTAAACAAAGGGAACTACATACGAGATTAGCTGAATCCTTGACATCGAGGTTCGACTGATAAAGATATTCGTAGAATATGTAGGAACCAATATGGGCATTCATGTCCCGCTATAGGTTATTGACCGTAGAGGTGTCTCTGTCATGTCTACATGATTCTCGAACCCATAGGGTCGCATGCTTAATGCTCGGTAGCGCTAGGGTAGTATTGAGATATTAATAGTGGAAAGTACGAAGGTTGTTCGGAGTCCCATTGGGATCAGGGGCATCACGAGGAGCTCCGGAATGGTCCGGAGGTAAAGATTTATATATGGGAAGTCATATTTTGGGCTCCGGAAAAAGTTTGGTTTTTTCCGTATTGTACCGGGAAGGTTCTAGAAGGTTCCGGGGGTTCCACTGTGGGGCCCAACGACCTAGGAAGGGCCCACATGGACCGAGGGGTGGGGCTATAGACCACTTAGGCTGGCTGACCCATTCCCCAAGGCACATGTTTTTTAAATCTAGAGATAAGGTCTTATCTCTAAATTTAAAGGGTTGAATCTAGAGATAAGATGTTATCTCCAAGTTTAAAGGGATTTCAACCTTGTGGCCGGCCCTAGATGGGTTTTGGACGCCCTCCCCCACCCCCTAGCCTATATATAGACGGGGGAGGTGCATGGGGGCAGCCAACCCTTCACCCTTGCCCATTGCCTCTCCCAACTCCTCTCACGTTTCACCGGTACGCGCTTGGCAAAGCCCTGCCGAAGTTCCGTTGCCACCACCACCACCGCACCATCGTGTTGGTTCAGATCTCATCTATCCCCTCTCTCTCGCTTGCTGGATCAAGAAGGAGAGGACGCCACCGAGCCGCACGTGTGCTAAACTCGGAGGTGCCGTTCGTTCGGCACTTGATCGGGAGTTCGCGGGACGGATCGTGATTGGATCGCGAAGACGTCCGACTACATCAACCGCGTTTCTTAACGCTTCCTCTTAGAGATATACAAGGGTATGTAGATGCAATCTCTCCTCTCATAGATGTCCATCTCCTAGATTGATCTTGGTGAGCGTAGGAAATTTTTTGTTGCCCATGCAATGTTCCCCAACAGAAAATCCTTCTGCTGCTTCTTCAGAGTAGTTGGATGAAGAAATTGATGTGGAAGATGTCATTTCCACACCTCTGGTATCATCGCCCATGCCTCAGTTCACAACTGAAGAGGCAGGCGTTGAAGAAATGGAAGAAGATGTGGACATTGGTTCTACAACTCCTGTGTTGAATGATGACTATTGGGAAAGACTTCATCCCAATTCACCACTGACCACACCTCTGCATCAAATACCTCAGTCCCTCGTGCAAACTGAAGAAATTCAAATGGGACCTGAAGGGTGTCAAACATCTCTTGTTTCCATTCCTGAAGAAGTTCCAGCTACTATTGCTGAAGAAATAGAGACTCAAACTGCTGCGGAAGAACCTGAACCCTCAATTCCTCAGTCAGCAGCTCCAGAGATTCTGACCCAAGAGGCTGTGAAGTCTTCAACTACTAATCTTTAGCCCAAGCAGCAAAACCCTCATGGAAAAAGGCCAAAATTCAAGGCCGATGATTTCTTCACTGAGCATCATTTCTTCACTGACTTCAATCCATATGACTCAGCAAGACTTCGACGCAAGCGGTTCTGGACTGCAAGTTAGATGAACTTCTATTCTTTACTCCTGTTTGACAAGGACAAGGTATTTGAGCACCGTCAAATTCCTCATGTTGACATGGAATCCATCCCCTGCTTCCAACTAGTCTTGAATGTTCTTCATGAAGATGGGCTACTGAATTTCTGCACTGACATCTGTGATTGGAATGAAGAGCTAATTCTTCAATTCTATGCAACTCTGCACCTCACTGGAAATGTGGCTGATGTGAATTCATGTGTGCTTGACTGGATGACTAAAAATACTCACTATAAATCCCCGGCCTCTGAATTACTTCATGCCATACCAGTCAGTCCACCTGTTGAAGGTGCAAGGCTCATATATGAGGAACCTGAGCTTCAAAATCATCTGAAGCAAGCACCGATGAAGCCTTTGAAGGCTGGCCAAGCTCCAAGAACGACCTTCCTAGTGAAGGACTTGCTTTTTGTGCCAAGAACCGTCTACCTCATTCTAACCAAAACCCTCAGTCATATCAAAGGCCACAACTCTGAAGAAGAGGAAGTTGTTGTCATCATGAAGAATCTGCTATTCAACATTATACATGGTATTCCCATTAACTACCACAATTTCTTCATGAGGACTTTGGCGAATGTTGCACTATCACCGTTTGAGTTGCAGCCTTATGCACGATGGATTATGAAATTCATCAGAACAAGGTCTTCAATTCACTACAAGGCAGATTGTCAGAATCACCTCAGCTTCTTGCCTCACATTTAAGTCCTCAAGCGGACCATTTCTCTAGTTGATGAAAAAGGCGAAGTTGGTGTTATTGATGAAGGCACTCGTCCATTGGATGGTCAGTTTCGCAAAGCTTCATGATACGTCTCCAATGTATCTATAATTTTTGATTGTTCCATGATGTTATATTATCATTCTTGGATGTTTTACAATCATTTTATAACAACTTTATATCATTTTTTGGGACTAACCTATTGACATAGTGCCCAGTGCCAGTTGCTGTTTTTTGCTTTTTTTTACTTTGCAGGAAATCAATACCAAACGGAGTCCAAACGCAGCGAAACTTTTTGTGGATTTTTTTTGGACCAGAAGACACCAGATGGGCCAGAGAAGCACCTGGGGGGTGCCTGGAGGGGGGCACAACCCACCAGGGCGCGCCTGGGCCAAGCGTGCCCAGGTGGGTTGTGCCCACCTCGGTGGTCTCCCGCACTGCCTCTTTGCTCTATAAATACCACAATATTCCAGAAACCCTAGGGGAGTCGACGAAAATCAATTCCAGCAGTCGCAAGTTCCTGAACCACCAGATCCAATCTAGACACCATCACAGAGGGGTTCATCATCCTCATTGGTGCCTCTCCGATGATGCGTGAGTAGTTCATTGTAGACCTACGGGTCCGTAGTTAGTAGCTAGATGGCTTCCTCTCTCTCTTTTGATTCTCAATACAATGATCTCTTGGAGATCTATTTGATGTAACTCTTTTTCACGGTGTGTTTGTTGGGATCCGATGAACTTTGAGTTTATGATCAAATCTATGTTTTTATCCATGAAAGTTATTTGAGTCTTTTGATCTCCTATATGCATGATTACTTATAGCCTCGTATTTCTTCTTTGAATCTTTGGTCCAGTTAGGGCAACTAGATCGATTTTTCTTGCCATGGGAAGAGGTGCTTTGTGATGGGTTCGATCTTACGGTGCATGATCCCAGTGACAGAAGGGGAACCGACACATATGTATCGTTGCTATTAAGGATAACAAGATGGGGTCTATTTCTACATAAATAGATCTTGTCTACATCATGTCATCGTTCTTATTGGATTACTCGGTTTCTCCATGAATTTAATACACTAGATGCATGCTGGATAGCGGTCGATGTGTGGAGTAATAGTAGTAGATGCAGGCAGGAGTCAGTCTACTAATCTTGGACGTGATGCCTATATAATGATCATTGCCTCGATATCGTCATGATTATTTGAAGTTCTATCAATTGCCCAACAGTAATTTGTTTACCCACCGTATGCTATTTTTCTCGAGAGAAGCCACTAGTGAAATCTACGGCCCCCGGGTCTCTTCTTTATTATATTTTCCTTCGTGATCTATTTTTATTTGCTTTTATTTTCAGATCTATTAATCCAAAAATACAAAAATACCTTGCTGCATTATTTATTTATTTATTTTATCTCACGTTCCCGCGAGATCTATTTATCCAATCTACTACAATTTTATCTATCTTTTTACCCGTGAGGGATTGACAACCCCTCTCTTACGCCGGGTTGCAACTATTTGTTCTTTGTGTGCAGGAGCTGTTTACGTGGTGTTGCGTGGTTCTCCTACTGGTTCGATAACCTTGATCTCATCACTGAGGGAAATACCTACCGTAGCTGTGCTGCATCATCCCTTCCTCTTTGGGGAAATACCGACATAGTTCAAGCCACATCAAAAGGAATTTCTGGCGCTGTTGCCGGGGAGACATCACCAACATCTACTAGGTTCCTAATCACAAATCTCATGTCCTTGCAATTTACATTATTTTCCATTTGCCTCTCATTTTCCTCTTCCCCACTTCACAAAAAATTGCCTTTTTATTTGCCTTCTTTTTTCGTTTGCTTTTTTCTCGTTCGATCTTTTGTTTGCTTGTGTTGCCATGCGCCTTCTATTTGCTTGCATATTCGCTTGCTAAAAAATTATTGATATGGATCCTCATCCACTTGCTAATCTTTTTAAGAGATCCAATTATCATGATCCAATTGCTAGTGATTTGAGTGCACTAGATTATCTTTATGAAGTTTTGCTTGAGATTCATGAATCTGAAAATTGTGATGAAGTGTTAAAAGAAGGAATTTATAAACTAATTCATGATAGCTCCTTGGATGAAAAGCATGATTGTAGTGATGTTATTGTACATTCTATTAATCTCACTTGTGCTAATAATATGCAAAACCCCAAGCTTGGGGATGCTAATTTTGATATGTTCACTACGTATTGCAATGATCATGATTGGGGTGATTTTTCTTGTGATCTTGAAATTGTTTTTAAGCCTCATGATGAATATGTTTGTGATAATATTGAAAGTGGGTTTGGAAGAGTGTCAACTCTAGGTAATAATGATCCCACTACTTTGGAGAATGATCAATCTTATGAAATTTTTGATAAATTGGGCTTGGAGAGGTCATGACTTTATTTGATGATAATCCCACTATTTTGGATGAGTGTCAACTTTGCATGCATGTGGATCATGAAGAGAATATTTTGTGTGATAGTTATATTGTTGAATTTGATTATGATCCTACATGTAATTGTTATGAGAGAGGAAAATATGGTTGTAGAAATTTTCATGTTACTAAATTACCTCTCGTTATGTTGAGATCATAAATGTTTTATTCCTCTTCTTTGCCTATGTTTGATGTTTCTTGTCTTGATAATTTGTTTGCTTATAAAATTCCTATGCATAGGAAGTATGTTAGATTTAAATGTTTTTGTCACATGCATTATGATGCTCTCTTTGTGCTTCAACTCTTGTATTTTATGTGAGCATCATTTAAATCTTATGCCTAGGTAGGGGCGTAAAATGATAGCGCCTATTGGGAGGCAACCCAATGAATAAAATTTATTTTTGTCTTTTTCTTTCTGTTCTTAGTGTTTGCACAATTATGCTACTGTTATGATTGTGTTTTTCATGTTTTAATTAGTGTTTGTGCCAGGCAAAGCCTTTGGGATCATGTTGGGTGATAGTTGACTTGATCTTGCTGAAAAACAGAAACTTTTGCACTCACGAAAATATATTTTTAACAGAAGCGCAATAAAATACTGATTCTTTTTGCATAAGATTAATATAAAAAATGCCCTCATTGTCCTAATTTTTCAGAATTTTTGGAGTTACATAAGTATTCGAAATATCCAGATTGCTACAGACTGTTCTGTTTTTGACAGATTCCGTTTCTTTGCGTTGTGTGCTTGTTTTGATGATTCTATGGTTTTCTTTGAAGAATTTTTGCCATAGAAAAGTTGGAATACAATAGGTATAATGAAAAAAATAAAATATGAATGGGTTTGCAACAGTACTTATAGTAGTGATTTGCTTTCTTATACTAACGGATCTCACAAAGGTTTTGTTGAGTTTTGTGTGATTGAAGTTTTCAAGTTTTGGGTGATATTACGATGGATGAAGGAATAAGGAGTAAGAAGAGCCTAAGCTTGGGGATGCCCATGGCACCCCAAGATAATATTCAAGAAGTATCAAGCAACTAGGCTTGGGGATGCCCCCCGAGTGGCATCCCCTCTTTCTTCTAACAACCATCGGTATTTTACTTGAAACTATATTTTTATTCATCACATCTTGTGAGTTTTGCTTGGAGCGTCTTGTATGATATGAGTCTTTGCTTATTTTGCTTTTTATTTTAAGTCATGAATCCTTGCTGGACACACCTATTTCAGAGAACCAAAATTATGCTATGACTTGTTAGAATTGCTCTCTATGCTTCACTTAAATCTTTATGAGCTATGGGATTGCTCTAGTGCTTCACTTATATCTTTTTGAGCACGGTGTGCTTTAGTATTTTTGAAGAAATGCTCTCATGCTTCACTTAGACTTATTTGAGAGTTAGTATTTTTTTAAGAAATTCTCTCTTGCTTCACTTAAATTATTTTGAGAGAAAGAAATATGATGCTCATGTTCTTCACTTAGATTTGTTTGAGCTTATTAAAAGCAACAAATGAAACTAGTCCCAAAGTGATAGATATTGATACGTCTCCATCGTATCTACTTTTCCAAACACTTTTGCCCTTGTTTTGGACTCTATCTTGCATGATTTGAATGGAACTAACCCGGACTGACGCTGTTTTCAGTAGAATTGCCATGGTGTTATTTATGTGCAGAAACAAAAGTTCTCGGAATGACCTGAAACTTCACGGAGATTATTTTTGGAAATAATAAAAAATACTGGCGAAAGAATCAAGGCCAGGGGGCCCACACCCTTTCCACAAGGGTGGGGGCGCGCCCCCTAGAGCTCCACCGACCTCAACTCCAACTCCATATATTCGTGTTAGGGGAGAAAAAAAATCAGAGAGAAAGATTCATCACGTTTTACGATACGGAGCCGCCGCCAAGCCCTAAACTCTCTCGGGAGGGCTGATCTTTAGTCCGTTCGGGGCTCCGGAGAGGGGAATCCGTCGCCATCGTCATCATCAACCATCCTCCATCACCAATTTCATGATGCTCACCGCCGTGCGTGAGTAATTCCATCATAGGCTTGCTCGACGGTGATGGATTGGATGAGATTTACCATGTAATCGAGTTAGTTTTGTTAGGGTTTGATCCATAGTATCCACTATGTTCTGAGATTGATGTTGCTATGACTTTGCTATGCTTAATGCTTGTCACTAGGGCCCGAGTGCCATGATTTCAGATCTGAACCTATTATGTTTTCATGAATATATGTGAGTTCTTGATCCTATCTTGCAAGTCTATAGTCACCTACTATGTGTTATGATCCGGCAACCCCGAAGTGACAATAATCGGGACCACTCCCGGTGATGACCATAGTTTGAGGAGTTCATGTATTCACTATGTGTTAATGCTTTGGTCCGGTACTCTATTAAAAGGAGGCCTTAATATCCCTTAGTTTTCGTTAGGACCCCGCTGCCATGGGACGGTAGGACAAAAGATGTGATGCAAGTTCTTTTCCATAAGCACGTATGTGTATATTCGGAAAAGATGCCTACATTACATTGATGAATTGGAGCTAGTTCTGTGTCACCCTATGTTATGACTGTTACAGGATGAACAACATCCGGCGTAATTCTCCATCACCGATCCAATGCCTACGAGCTTTTCACATATTGTTCTTTGCTTATTTACTTTACCGTTGCTACTGTTACAATCACTATAAAACCCAAAAATATTACTTTTGCTATCGTTATTGTTACTTCCATACTACTTTGCTGCAGATATTAAGTTATCCAGGTGTGGTTGAATTGACAACTCAACTGCTAATACTTGAGAATATTCTTTGGCTCCCCTTGTGTCGAATCAATAAATTTGGGTTGAATACTCTACCCTCGAAAACTGTTGCGATCCCCTATACTTGTGGGTTATCAAGACTATTTTCTGGCGCCGTTGCCGGGGAGCATAGCTCTATTCTTTGAGTCACTTGGGATTTATATCTGCTGGTCACTATGAAGAACTTGAAAGACGCGAAAACAAAAAATTATCCTCAACTATGAGGGGAGGTAAGGAACTGCCATCTAGCTCTGCACTTGATTCACCTTCTGTTTTGAGTAAGCTTGCGACACCTAAACCTGCTTCTGCTATTAATTCTGATATGTCACATGTTATTGATGATGCCACTTCTGTTATGCATGATACTTATGATGAAACTACTTCTATGCTTGATACTACTGTGCCACTTGGTGAATTTCTTGATGAACAACTTGCTAGGGCTAGAGAGAATGAAATTATTGAAACTGATAATATTGATGAAAGTGATGATGAAGATTCTCCCCCTAAATATGAATTGCCTATTGTGCCTAAGGGCTATGTTATGTATGAAGAAACTGCTAGAGACTTTCTTGCTTGCAATGATAGAAGTGATCTTAAGAAATTATTAGCTAAGTTGAAACAAAAATCTCTGAATGCTAGAATGAAATATGATCCTGCTTATGCTACCTCACCTATCTTTGTTACTGATAAGGATTATGAATTCTCTGTCGACCCTGATATAATTACTTTGGTTGAATCTGATCCTTTTTATGGCTATGAATCTGAAACTATTGTGGCACATCTTACTAAATTAAATGATATAGCCACCCTGTTCACTAATGATGAGAGAACCCGCTACTATTATATCCTTAAAATATTTCCTTCTCATTAAAGGGTGATGCTAAGACATGGTTTAATTGTCTTGATCCTGGTTGTGTGCGTAGTCCCTAGGATATGATTTATTACTTCTCTGCTAAATATTTCCCTGCTCATAAGAAACAAGCTGCTTTAAGGGATATATATAATTTTGTGCAAATTGAAGAAGAGAGTCTCCCACAAGCTTGGGGGAGGCTTCTCCAATTACTTAATGCTTTGCTGATCATCCTCTCAAGAAAAATGAAATACTTGATATCTTTTATAATGGACTAACTGATGCTTCCAGAGACCACCTGGATAGTTGTGTTGGTTCTGTTTTCAGGGAAAGAACACCAGATGAAGCTGAAATTCTATTGAATAATATGTTGACAAATGAAAATAATTGGACACTTCCTGAACCAATTCCTAAGCCAACTCCAAAGAAAAGGGGTGTTCTATTTCTCAGTCCTGAAGATATGCAAGAGGCAAAGAAATCTATGAAAGAAAAAGGTATAAAAGCTGAAGATGTTAAGAATTTACCTCCTGTTGAAGAAATACATGGTCTTAATTTACTGCCTGTTGAAGAAATACATGATTTTAATCCATCACCTATTGAAGTCACTCATGGTCTTGATAACCCGACACAGGTAGTAAAGGCAAATTCTCTCTATAGATATGATAAAGCTTAAATCCCTCCTACTAAGTTTGCTAGCCAATGTTTGGATGAGTTTGATAACTTTATGGTTATGCAAGAAGACTTCAATGCTTATTTTGGTAGAGAATTAAAACACAATGCTTATATGAGTGAGCACTTGAGTGATTACATGTCTAGAGTTAAAGGTGAACTTAAACTCATTAGTAAACATGCTTCTATGGTCACCACTCAAGTAGAACAAGTACTTAAGGCTCAGAATGATTTGCTCAATGAATTGAATAGTAAGAATAATGATTTTGCTGTTAGAGTGGCTACTAGAACTGGTAAAATGACTCAGGAACCTTTGGATCCTGAAGGCCATCCTAAGAGAATTGAGCAGGATTCTCAGAGAAATAATATTGATGCACCTAGTCCTTCTAAAAAGAAGAAAAAGAAAAATGATAGGACTTTGCATGCTTCCAGTGAACCTGTTGTAGACACACCTGAGAATCCTAATGATATTTCTATTTCTGATGCAGAAACACAATCTGGTAATGAACATGAACCTAGTGATAATGTTAATGATGATGTTCATGTTGATGCTCAACCTAGTAATGATAATGATGTAGAAATTGAACCTGCTGTTGATCTTGATAACCCACAATCAAAGAATTAAAGTTATGATAAGAGAGACTTTGTTGCTAGGAAACACGGTAAGGAAAGAGAACCATGGGTTCAGAAACCCTTGCCTGTTCCTCCTAAACCATCCAAGAAAAAGGATGATGAGGATTTTGAGCGCTTTGCTGAAATGATTAGACCTATCTTCTTGCATATGCATTTAACTGATATGCTCAAAATGAATCCTTATGCTAAGTATATGAAAGATATTGTTACAAATAAAAGAAAGATACCGGAAGCTGAAATTTCCACTATGCTCGCTAATTATACTTTTAAGGGTGGAATACCAAAGAAACTTGGAGACCCAGGAGTACCCACTATACCATGCTCCATTAAAAGAAACTATGTTAAAACTGCTTTATGTGATCTTGGAGCCGGTGTTAGTGTTATGCCTCTCTCTTTATATCGTAGACTTGACTTGAATAAGTTGACACCTACTGAAATATCTTTGCAAATGGCTGATAAATCAACTGCTATACCTGTCGGTATTTGTGAGGATGTGCCTGTTGTGGTTGCAAACGTTACTATTTTAACAGACTTTGTTATTCTTGATATTCCCGAGGACGATAGTATGTCTATTATTCTTGGAAGACCCTTTTTGAATACTGCAGGGGCTGTTATTGATTGCAACAAAGGCAATGTCACTTTTCATGTTAATGGTAATGAGCATACGGTACACTTTCCGAGGAAACAACCTCAAGTTCATAGTATCAATTCTATTGGAAAAATTCCATCGATTATTATTGGAGGTTTTGAATTTCCTCTTCCTACTGTCAAGAAGAAATATGATATTCTTATTATTGGGGATGTGTATATCCCCGTTGAGGTAACTTAGTGTTATTCGAAATTTCTCCGGTTTCATGCGATTCGGAATGAGTTTGTTAACAAGACCTGGTCAACCTTGTTAGTGGATTCCTTTTGATGAGCATGAGATGGATGAAGTTAGAAAGCACAACCTTCTGTACCCTTCTTTCACTTTCTGTTATTTAGATTAAATAAAGCAAAAATAATGCCTGGCTAGGGGCATTAAACGATAGCGCTTGTTGGGAGGCAACCCAATTTTATTTTTGTTCCTTGCTTTTTGTTCCTATTTAGTAATAAATATTTCATCTAGCCTCTGGTTAGATGTGGTTTTATGTTTTAATTAGTGTTTGTGCCAAGTAAAACCTATAGGGTCTTCTTGGGTGATAATTATTTGATCTTGCTGAAAAAGACAGAAACTTTCTGCTCACGAAAACAATTGTTAAAAATCACCAGAAAGTGATAAAATACTGATTCTAATTGCAGTAGATCAATAACCAAATTATCTAGGTCCTCGTATTTTGGGCGATTTTTCTGAGTTACATAAGTATTCAAATAATAAAGATTACTACAGACTGTTCTGTTTTTGACAGATTCTGTTTTTCGTGTGTTGTTTGCTTATTTTGATGAATCTATGAGTAGTATCGGAGGGTATGAACCATAGAGAAGTTGGAATACAGTAGATTTTACACCAATATGAATTTAGAATGAGTTCACAACAGTACCAAAAGTGGTGATTTATTTTCTTATACTAACGGAGCTCATAAGATGTTCTGTTAAAGTTTTGTGTTGTGAAGTTCTCAAGTCCTTGGGTAAAGATCTGATGGATTTTGGAATAACCAGTGGCAAGCTGAGACTTCATCTCAGTACGACCCCAGTTACAATTTTGGATATCTGCCAGGCCAGCCGTGGCCATAGACCAACTTAGGCCAAAAGCCTAAGCTTGGGGGGTACGTATTTCTCACCGACATTACATTTATGTTCACACACTCATTGCTAGTTGTCGGTGTTCATACTTTTTCACTATAATATCCATGCTAGTTTATTTTCCTTTTTATGCTTTCTTCTTGTGTGTTTGAAAAATCTTAAGAAAACCAAAAAAATTAGTTGTAGCTTTTAGCTAGTTTACTTTCTTGCTGTAGTAGTAATAATTAGAAAACCCAAAAAGATTTCCTGTTCTTCTTTTGCTTGTTGGGAGCTTTCCCGTGTAAATAGTTTTATTTCTTTTCTTTTCTTTGGGGGTCGATAGGAGAAGACCATAATAAAAATGTTGAGGTGGCTCTTATATGCATTATTGTTGATTTAACCGAGAGACCAAATTGCCTTGTCTTCTCCTGTTTATTGAATGCTTGCAGATTCCAGCTTAGTCCAATGCACGTGCACTATTATTATTATTCACATCGTTCGGTCATGCAAGTGAAAGGCAATTATGATGATATATGATGGACTGATTGAGATGGGAGAAGCTGGTATGAACTCGACCTCTTGTTTTTGTAAATATGATTAGTTCATCATTCCTGATTCAGCCTATTATGAATAAACATGTTTGCAATGACAATTAGAGATTATAGTTGCTTATGCCATGCTTAATTAGCTAGGAAGTTTATAATGGGTTACCTTGCGTGCCAACATGTTATTAAAATGGTTGTGATGTGGTATGATGGGGTGGTATTCTCCTTTGAATGATTCAAGTGACTTGACTTGGCACATGTTCACACATGTAGTTGAAACAAATCAACATAGCCTTCACGATATTTATGTTCATGGTGGATTATATCCTACTCATGCTTGCACTCAATGTTCATTAATTTTAATGCATGTTCATGACTATTGTCGCTCTCTAGTTGGTCGCTTCCTAGTCTTTTTCTAGCCTTCACTTGTACTAAGCGGGAATACTGCTTGTGCATCCAATCCCTTAAACCCCAAAGTTATTCCATATGAGTCCACCGTACCTTCCTATATGCAGTATCTACCTGCCGTTCCAAGTAAATTTGTATGTGCCAAACTCTAAACCTTCAAATGAAATTCTGTTTTGTATGCTCGAATAGCTCATGTATCAACTAGGGCTGTCCGTATCTTCCATGTTAGGCGGGTTATTCTAAAGAGGAGTGGACTCCGCTCCACACTCACGAGAAAATGGTTGGTCACCGGGATGCCCAGTCCCATGCTTTATGCAAATCAAATCAAAATAATTGCAAACAAAACACCCCCGGGACTGTTGCTAGTTGGAGGCACTCGTTGTTGGATTGATGCTTGTTGGTGGAGGGGGAGTATAAACTTTACCATTCTGTTTGGGAACCGCCTATAATGTGTGTAGCATGGAAGATATCGCCATCTCTTGGTTGTTATGTTGACAATGAAAGTATACCACTCAAAATGTTATTTATCTCTATTTCAAAACTGAGCTCTGGCACCTCTACAAATCCCTGCTTCCCTCTGCGAAGGGCCTATCTATTCACTTTTATGTTGAGTCATCACCCTCTTATTAAAAAGCACCAGTTGGAGAGCACCGCTGTCATTTGCATCAATTAGTATTCATTTATATTGGGTATGACTATGACTGGATCTCTTTTACCATGAATTACAATGTTTAGTCAGTCCTTGATCTTTAAAGGTGCTCTGCATTTATGTTTTGCGGTCTCAAAAAGGGCTAGCGAGATACCATCTTGTTATATCATATCATGATTGTTTTGAGAAAGTGTTGTCATCCGAGATTTATTATTATTGCTCGCTAGTTGATTATGCCATTGATATGAGTAAACATGAGACCTAAGAGTTATTGTGAAGGTGGTTAGTTCATAATCTTTGCTGAAAACTTGAATGCTGGCTTTACATATTTACAACAACAAGAGCAAACAGAGTTTGTAAAAGTTTTTCTTTATCACTTTCAGTTTGTCAACTGAATTGCTTGAGGACAAGCAAAGGTTTAAGCTTGGGGGAGTTGATACGTCTCCGTCGTATCTACTTTTCCAAACACTTTTGTCCTTGTTTTGGACTCTAACTTGCATGATTTGAATGGAACTAACCTGAACTGACGCTGTTTTCAGCAGAATCACCATGGTGTTATTTATGTGCAGAAACAAAAGTTCTCGGAATGACCTGAAACTTCACGGAGATTATTTTTGGAAATAATAAAAAATACTGGCGAAAGAATCAAGGCCAGGGGGCCCACACCCTTTCCACGAGGGTGGGGGGCGCGCCCCTGCCTTGTGGGCCCCCTGGAGCTCCACGGACCTCAACTCCAACTCCATATATTCGTGTCCGGGGAGAAAAAATCAAAGAGAAAGATTCATCGCGTTTTACGATACGGAGCCGCCGCCAAGCCCTAAACTCTCTCGGGAGGGCTGATCTCAAGTCCGTTCGGGGCTCCGGAGAGGGGAATCCATCGCCATCGTCATCATCAACCATCCTCCATCACCAATTTCATGATGCTCACCGCCGTGCGTGAGTAATTCCATCGTAGGCTTGCTGGACGGTGATGGGTTGGATGAGATTTATCATGTAATCGAGTTAGTTTTGTTAGGGTTTGATCCCTAGTATCCACTATGTTCTGAGATTGATGTTGCTATGACTTTGCTATGCTTAATGCTTGTCACTAGGGCCCGAGTGCCATGATTTCAGATCTGAACCTATTATGTTTCCATGAATATATGTGAGTTCTTGATCCTATCTTGCAAGTCTATAGTCACCTACTATGTGTTATGATCCGGCAACCCCAAAGTGACAATAATCGGGACCACTCCCGGTGATGACCGTAGTTTGAGGAGTTCATGTATTCACTATGTGTTAATGCTCCGGTCCGGTACTCTATTAAAAGGAGGCCTTAATATCCCTTAGTTTTCGTTAGGACCCCGCTGCCACGGGAGGGTAGGACAAAAGATGTCATGCAAGTTCTTTTTCATAAGCACGTATGACTATATTCGGAATACATGCCTACATTACATTGATGAATTGGAGCTAGTTCTGTGTCACCCTATGTTATGACTGTTACATGATGAACTGCATCCGTCGTAATTCTCCATCACCGATCCAATGCCTACGAGCTTTTCACATATTGTTCTTTGCTTATTTACTTTACCGTTGCTACTGTTATAATCACTACAAAACCCAAAAATATTACTTTTGCTATCGTTACTGTTACTTCCATACTACTTTGCTACTAAATACTTTGCTGCAGATATTAAGTTATCCAGGTGTGGTTGAATTGACAACTCAACTGCTAATACTTGAGAATGTTCTTTGGCTCCCCTTGTGTCGAATCAATAAATTTGGGTTGAATATTCTACCCTCGAAAACTGTTGCGATCCCCTATACTTGTGGGTTATCAGATATCCAAGGAGGATATTATAAAAACTTTCATGAAGATCATTGCACAAAATAAACTTTATTCTTTGTAATAGTTTTGAGATATGATGATAGTGATATGTGAGTCATGTTGATGACTAATTATGCTTTAGTAAGAATATTGGTTTTAAGGTTTGTGATTCCCTATGCAAGCACGAAAGTCAATAGTTATGCCATGAAATTACATCCTACTTGTGGTTCATTATTCGGTGTTATTTATGCTTAATGCTTGCTTATGAGATTTTTCATTTCTTGGTTGGATGTCTCAATCTTTTGCTAGCCTTCATTTGCACTAAGTATGATCACTACTTGTGCATCCAAAATCCTTTAAACCAGTTTTTGCCACATGAGTCCACTATACCTACCTATATGCGGTATTCTTTTGCCGTTCTAAGCAAATTTGTATGTGCCATCTCTAATTTTCAAAATAAATTTCTCTTTTGTGTGCTCGTATCGCTCATGAAATGGTAGGGGGTGGCTGATATATTTCCATGCTAGATATGTTATTCTCAAGATGAGTGTTTATTCACTTGTCATTGCACGAGAGTACGACAAAGGTATTAGCGATGCCAAGTCCCGAAATGAAAAATGAATTTACTTTATGTTGTCAATTAATAAATTCCTTGGAAAGTGTTGGTATGGAAGGCACCCGTGGATACGGTTAGCCATGGAAAGTGAAAGTATGGTTGAAAAAGGAATAAACTTTAATTTCTGTTTGGGAATCGCCTACGATATATCTAGCATGGAAAGTATTGGGAACTACTCAATCGTTTTCGTTGACAGGAAAAGCATGCCACCCAAAATGTTTTATCTCTATCTTTTTGGCTTTGAGCTTTGGCACCTCTAAAAATCCCTACTTCCCTCTGTGAAGGGCCTTTCTTTTACTTTATGCAATTTTTATTTTTACTTGAGTCTCCATCTTCTCTTATAAAGCACCAACTAAGGGGCACTATGATCGTACTTGAGCATTGGGTTTAGTTAATATGCGACTGTGTTTCATGAATGGATCAATGATTGAGCACAATGGGCTAGGGATAACTTGCTTTAGTATTGATATTTCGAAAGACATGGTTGTTTGTTGATATGCTTGAGTATTGAAATCTTCATGTCAAAACTAGACTATTGCTTTGAACCATATAAAAGTCCAAATGTCCATGCTACAAAGAAAAGAATATGCGATGAACATGTTAGGCAGCATTCCACATCAAAAATTCTGTTTTTATCATTTACCTACTCGAGCACGAGCATGAATTAAGCTTGGGGATGCTGATACGTCTCCAACATATCTATAATTTTTGATTGTTCCATGCTGTTATATTATCATTCTTGGATGTTTTACAATCATTTTATAGCAACTTTATATCATTTTTTGGGACTAACCTATTGACACAGTGCCCAGTGCCAGTTGTTGTTTTTTGCTTGTTTTTTACTTCAGAGGAAATCAATGCCAACGGAGTCCAAACGCAGCGGAACTTTTTGTGGATTTTTTTGGACCAGAAGACACCAGATGGGCCACAGAAGCACCTGGGGGTGCCCCGAGGGGGGCACAACCCACCTGGGCGCGCCTGGAGGTTGTGCCCACCTCGGTGGCCTCCCGCACCGCCTCTTTGCTCTATAAATACCCCGATATTCCAGAAACCCTAGTGGAGTCGACGAAAATCAATTCCAGTCGCCGCAAGTTCCAGAACCACCAGATCCAATCTAGACGCCATCAGGGAGGGGTTCATCATCCTCATTGGTGCCTCTCCGATGATGTGTGAGTAGTTCATTGTAGACCTACGGGTCTGTAGTTAGTAGCTAGATGGCTTCCTCTCTCTCTCTCTCTCTCTCTCTCTCTTGATTCTCAATACGATGGTCTCTTGGAGATCTATCTGATGTAACTCTTTTTTGCGGTGTGTTTGTTGGGATCCGATGAACTTTGAGTTTATGATCAGATCTATGTTTTTATCCATGAAAGTTATTTGAGTCTTTTTGATCTCTTATATGCCTGATTACTTATAGCCTCATATTTCTTCTTCGAATCTTTGGTTTAGTTAGGCCAACTAGATCTATTTTTCTTGCCATGGGAAGAGGTGCTTTGTGATGGGTTCGATCTTACGGTGCTTGATCCCAGTGATAGAAGGGGAACCGACACGTATGCATCGTTGCTATTAAGGATAACAAGATGGGGTCGATTTCTACATAAATAGATCTTATCTACATCATGTCATCGTTCTTATTGCATTAATCCATTTCTCCATGAACTTAATACACTAGATGCATGCTGTATAGCGGTCGATGTGTGGAGTAATAGTAGTAGATGCAGGCAGGAGTCGGTCTACTAATCTTGGACGTGATACCTATATAATGATCATTGCGTGGATATCGTCATGATTATTTGAAGTTCTATCAATTTCCCAACAGTAATTTTTTTACCCACCGTATGCTATTTTTCTCGAGAGAAGCCACCAGTGAAATCTACGGCCCCTGGGTCTCTTCTTTATTATATTTTCCTTCGCGATCTATTTTTATTTGCTTTTATTTTCAGATCTATTAACCAAAAATACAAAAATACCTTGCTGCAATTTTTATTTATTTACTTTATCTCGCGTTCCCGCGAGATCTATTTATCCAATCTACTACAATTTTATCTATCTTTTTACCCGTGAGGGATTGACAACCCCTCTCTTACGCCGGGTTGCAAGTATTTGTTCTTTGTGTGCAGGAGCTGTTTACGTGGTGTTTCATGGTTCTCCTACTGGTTCGATAACCTTGATCTCATCACTGAGGGAAATACCTGCCGTAGCTGTGCTGCATCATCCTTTCCTCTTTGGGGAAATACCGATGTAGTTCAAGCCGCATCACTGCATCTTATTCCATCAATGATGACTCTGCAACCCAAGACTCTGCCGCAAAAGCTTCAAAGCCAACTCCTCAAGCCACTGCTCCACGAGTGTTGACTGATCGTGAGCTTCTTCTAAGTCTTCATCAGAAGGTCGATCGCAATCACAAGAGGGTCAAGCATCAGTTTGGCTCAATTCTCCAGAATATGACAGTCACTCAAAACACTGTGAAGAAGAATCACTACTATGCGCATGAAATCTTCGATCGCACTTGGGCTATATTATCTCACCTTCACGGTGATGAAGACCTCAAGCAGATGGGTTTCAACACAACTTTGACTGGTCTCAGCCTCCTTCGAAGAAATTCAAGAAGGTCAAAGTCCCTCAGCTCGTCAAAAGTTCATATTCTTCATCGCGTGAGATGGATGAAGCTGAAGACTTGAAAGACACTGCGGCAGGCCCTACCTCAATGGACGACCCCAACAACGTTGTGGGAGTTACAACTCTTGCTCTTCTGAGGTGTTTGCTCTGATGAGTTGTAAACTTTATCTTATGGTGGTCTGATACTAACTGCTTTCTGCATGCTTATTTCCTCAAGTACCTTAATGCACGCATGTTGAATTTCGTCAGAACCATATTTCGTCATGCATTTCCAGTTCTTCATATCATATGTTAAATGCGTGTATGAATTACAAGATATAGGGGGAGATCTCCATGATATTACTCTACAATGTGCATTTGCAATCCAAAGCAAATTCCTCAAATATGCACATCTTCAGCGAGAGTTCTTCTATATCTTGCAATAAATTCCTCAATATCAGTATTTACACTTCATATATTTACGAAGAAAATCGACCCCTAAAAATGAATGTCTTTAGTTGAAGACTTTGAAAATGAGGAAATTGGTGTGACCTTGAAGACTTCGATATTGATGCGAGGATTATGAAGCGTGAAGGCTTTTGTTTTCGTAGTTTCATTTTCTCTTTCTTGAGTCATAGGAAACACCGTACTGTTAAAGGGGGTCGAGGTAAAACCAAGGAAACACTTTCCAAGTGATGCTCATCTCAAAGCCTACACATACCCAATCCTTTCGAGTGAAGCCATTGGAAATCTCATACAGTTCAGTCAATTTCTTCAGTCACAGAGACGAAGATCTTCTGGTCTCTCAGGAATTTGTTCTGACTGAGGAGTTAGGAATTCGCCAGTGCGGATTGCCTACAAGTGAGGAACATGATAGCCCTGAGGAATTTGAGAGCTCAAATTTCCGACCGTTGCTGTGCTACGCGGCGGCTGTCCAAATATCTTATCTACCTAACGGTCATATCATTGAAGGGCATTTATGTCTTATCATGTTGGGCTGCTCCCCGGCTATAAATAGCCACCCCCTACAACCACTAGTTGGTTGGCTGCTCCGAGAGAAACCGACACTTGTCATTGAGAGCATCCCATCCTCCGAGGACTTTGAGCGAAAATCATTAGTGAGGAAAAACCCAAACCCAAACACCTAAAACCCAAAGTGATTGAGCATCACTGAAGAGATTGTTCCTGTGTGGAACCGACGCTTGTTACCTTTGAGGACTGTGCATCCTCCATACGGTTAGGCGCCATGGCCTAGAGCATCCAAGAGGAATTGTGGATCACCGTGACCGAGTCTGTGAAGGTTTGGAAGTCACCTGAAGACTTACTACGAGTGATTGGGTGAGGTCTGTGTGACCTTAGCTCAAGGAGAATACGGTGAGGACTGTGTGTCCTCGGGTTTAAATACCTAGCCACTCCAATCAGACGTACAACTGTCACAGCAGTTGGAACTGGTCTACCAAATCATTGTCTGCACCAAGCCACTGGTTCTATTTCCTCAACCCTTTCATTTCCTCATTCATGTGTTGATGAACTTGATCGTTACTGTTTGAAGACTTTGACTGAAGACTTTATCAATTTCCTCAATCCTAATTCTTCAGTCATCTTATCTTCAGCCTGCTTATCCTGTTTACATGCTACCTGTGCTCCATGCTTGTTTCATGTCATCATGATGATTGTGTTACTGCCATGTTATGCTTGCACCTAGTACTTATTCCGCCGCATGTATTTCGTTGCTTAGCAAATTCCTCAAGTTGAATTTCCTCAGTGACGAATTTGTAAAAATCGCCTATTCACCCCCTCTAGTCGATATAACGCACTTTCACAGCCCCTCAATGGTGATCCCTGTTGTCGGGGTTGAATCCGGTGGATATTGGGTAGGGGGTCCCGAGTTGTGGATCTTGGCTTCATGGTAACAGGACGAACAAGAGACACAGAGTTTACCGAGGTTTGGGCTGTCATGCGTATGACGACCTATGGGGCCGGCAAAGGCCCCTTTGCGGTTTGACTGGGGCGATCAACAAGCACAAATAGCAGAACTACCAGAATGCATGAGGTTTTACCCAGGTTTGGGCCGCTATGAAGCGTAAAACCCTACTTCTGCTTTGATTGTATTGTATGTGTTGACCTCAAATACAAGGAGCGCGGCTTGCCGCCAAGGCGCGTGATGTCTACTACGCAACTTTATTCTTATAGACTCGTGTTGGGCCTCCATGCGCAGAGTTTTGTAGGATGATACGTCTCCATTGTATCTACTTTTCCAAACTCTTTTGCCCTTGTTTTGGACTCTAATTTGCATGATTTGAATGGAACTAACTCGGACTAACGCTGTTTTCAGCATAATTGCCATGGTGTTTTTGTGTGTGTAGAAATCAAAGTTCTCAGTAGGACCTGGTGGTGCGCTGTTGTTGGGGCCCTTGCGGTGTTTGCGGCCGCGGTTGCCACTCGAGGAGGCTGGCTGCTGGGGCACCGATGGAGTGGGTGCGGGAGCAGGGGCGCTGGAGCCTAGAGTGCATAGCCGGAATAGAGCACCGTGGCCGAGTCGTGCGGTGCGAGATGGGCGAGGAGGTTCTCCTCATGCGGAAGATATGAGCGGGCCTGGATGAAGGACGACAGACTCGTCTCGTTGTACGTGAGGTTGGCGACGGCGTGGTGAAACTTGCGGCAGAGCCGGCGAATCATGTTGGAGATGATGGCCCGATCGAACTTCGGGATCCCGCAATCGACGAGAGTGTCGACGAGGGTCTTGAGTCATGTGCAATACTCCTGGACAGAGGAGTGCCCTTGGAGCAGCCCATGAAACTCCTCGAGCGCTTGGACACCCTGTTGATGCCGGTTGCCGTGGAAGAGGGTGTGGATCGCCTTGAAGAGGACGTAGGCGTTGGGGCGGTCAATGCGGATGGTGCTGACGATGTCCTCCGAGATCGTGTCGTATATCCAACACACGATGCACTAGTTGAGTTGGGTCCTGGTGACATCGGAGAGACGCTGCCCGACGTCAATGTAGCCGTCCAGATGGCCGACAAGGCCATAGGAGTTGATCAGGGCACCGAAGAACGTCAACCAGAGAGTGAAGTTGGGTGGCTAGATCTTGAGGGTGACGGGGATTTGGGAGTGGACGTTAAGATTGAGGATGACAGAGAGAGGAACGGGCAACAGATCGGTGGCGAAGGGATCGGAGCCGCCTCTGGAAACGTTGGAGAAGATGTCCATCGGAGGAGTGGAAATGAGAATCCGGGGACGGTTCTATAGAAAATTGATACCATGTAGAACTAGAAGTGAGGAAAAGATTTTTTTAAAGGAAGATGATCCCCGGCCTCTGCATCTGGGTGATGCATGCAGCTATTTTATTAATTATTCGAAAAGACCTTACAAAGTAATACAATAGTAAGTCTGAAGCCACCATCTTGACAACATCTGTCACTACTCTTAACTGCTCTATAAAGCGGTGCCCTATGTCCAAACTGAATACCAAACAGACCTCACACCAAAGCCTAACATCTAAAGGCAGAGGCCCCAACCAAGCCATTGCCTGGGTCTGGGGCACACACAGGCCAGACACACTCACAGAGGCCGTCGCTGCCTTCCACCGATCCATCTTCAGAGCAGGTACTCGCGCATCGACCTTGCCAGGCCTGCCTTCGACACCCCCACAACACCAGACTACGCCTCCTCCCTACGCGCGTCCATGATCACACATCTGTCGCCGAGACCCCACAGCGCCACGCCACCGAGACTCCACGACGTCGATGCGTCACATGAAGCGCTGCTCAACCGCTGAAATCGTCCACTGGTCCCTCGAGCCAATGCACACTTCCAAGGATGATGCCCCAAAAGGGAACGACACAAGAGCGTCGCCGTCATCCGATCGTATGATCTAGGGTTTCCCCCGGAGATAGCGGAGGGAGTATGGAGCTTCTCCTCGGCGATGTCTTCAAGAAGTAGACGACACAGGAAGTGCCGCCATCGCCGGCTTTAGCAATAGCCGAAAGCACGTTTTCACCCGGATTTGCTCCATGAATCTTCGTCCACTAGCGTGTGCACCGAACGAACCGCCACCTTCACAGCCCCAAGCGCCTCCACGGTTTGGGCTGATGTGCCGGTTAGCCCTGCCATGCCTCACCAGCGCAGCCTGGCCACCGTATCCTGTGAGGGAGTGAAGTCTATTTTAAACCCTAAGGTTGTAGAGGGCGATGCAAATGAACCCCGACCTACAAATCCCTGAAGTCCATACCCTGTACTCGGCGATCCCGGTCAATTGTAACCCTAAACCTAACCACGACTTGTTTGGAAGGACAATCCTGACCGGGATCACTCGTTTCTCTCACTTACCGCATGGACCTACATTTCATACCCTTCTTATTCATCAATCTCTTTCCTTTTTTAAGAATAATCTCTTTCCTTTTCTCTCTTGGCATCCATCTTGTACGCGACGGCAACCTTCATCGTCAGGGTGCCCAATGGACACCACACACCCCCACTAACTTCTCCATTAGCTCTGCCTCGCTGGTTCGCTCAAACCAACAAAATTAATTGAAGAAAAACCCCTCTAATCATTGTCGCTGTGGTCATCTTCTCCGCCTCTGGTGAAGGCCTCTGCAGCCTCGATTTCCACCTCTAGAGACGGTCGCACCTCTTCCGCACCTACCCCGGATCTCTGCGATTCTCCCGAAGACTCTAGCATCTTCCCGTGAAGGCCCCCGTCCCTGAGCGCTTGTCCCCGCATGACTTTGCCCCGCTTGCCGCAGTCGAGTTCCGTGCCCTAGCTCCCGAGCTACCCTGCCTCGCCCAACTGCGTCTTCTTGACCCCGGTGAGGTCCTCTTCTTCTTTTCGCGAATACGCAACGGCTTGCGTATCATTCATTGATAGGAAGAAGATGGAAGTAGAAGAGTACATGTAGAAGCAAGGAGGAGGCGATGAGGTGAGTCGTACACAGGGATGGGGACCACATCATCGTGAGCAGAGAAGGACGTGGGTTGCTCAGCCCACACTAAGCCCTACGCAGCTACGGCAGGACGTTGGCGAGTCCAACGGCCCCCGCCCTGGCCCAAGTTTTAGCTTCTTCCTTAATGGAGTTGGAGAGGAGAAGTGTGGAAGGCTGCTTCCCGTCAAAGATGCACCCATTGCGGCGGGTCCAAATGGACCAGGAAATGAGGAGTATCATGGATGAGATCCTTTCCTGGACGGCGTAGGGCAGCTAGAGCATGCAGAATGCCACCACCCCAGGAAGTCATCCGTCGGAGATGGAGGAGGGACCGCAAAGGAGCACCACACGAGCAAGTCACACCAAATCTGCCGGGAGAAGGGGCAGCCAATAAGCAAGTGGTGCATTGTTTCATGCTCCTGGTCGCATAAGCGGCAACGTGGATCATGGGGAAGTCCGTGCCTGGCAAGGCGACCAGCCGTCCAACAGCGGTCCTGGAGGGCCAGCCAGGCGAAGAACTTGACACGGAGGGGCGCCCAAGCCTTCCAATGAAGTCTCCAGTGAGGGGCGTGGGTCGAGCCATGGAAGAGCGCAAGGTAGCAAGAACTGGCGGAGTACGCGCCCAAAGTGGTCCAGCGCCATACAAGCCTATCCGGCTCCGAGGTCAGGGTGACCTGTGTTGGGCAACGCAGTAATTTCAAAAATTCCTACGCACACGCAAGATCCATCTAGGTGATGCATAGCAACGAGCGGGAGAGCGTGTCCACGTACCCTCGTAGACCGAAAGCGGAAGCGTTTAGTAACGCGGTTGATGTAGTTGAACGTCTTCGCGATCCAACCGATCCAAGCACCGAACGTACGACACCTCCGCGTTTAGCACACGTTCAGCTCAGTGACGTCCCTCGAACTCTTGATCCAGTTGAGGCCATGAGAGAGTTCCGTCAGCACGACGGCGTGGTGACGGTGATGATGAAGTTACCGGCACAGGGCTTCGCCTAAGCACTACGATGATATGACCGAGGTGTGTAACAGTGGAGGGGGCACCGCACACGGCTAAGAGATTGTCTGTTGTGCTATTGGGGTGCCCCTGGCCATGTATATAAAGGAGGGAGGAAGAGGAGGCCGGCCTAGGAGGGGCGCGCCTATAGGGGGAGTCCAACTAGGATTCGCAATCCTAGTTGGAGTCCCCTTCCTTTTCCAAGAGGGGAGAGAGGGAAGGAGTAGGAGAGGGAGAAGGAAAGAGAGGGGGGCGCCGCCCCCTCCCTAGCCAATTCGGACTTGCCATGCGGCGGCGCGTGCCCACCCCTTGAGGCCCTTCCCTCCTTTCCCGTATGGCCCATTAAGGCCACTACTTCCCCCGGCGAATTCCCGTAACTCTATGGTACTCCGAAAAATACCTGAATCACTCGGAACCTTTCCGATGTCCAAATATAGCCTTCCAATATATCAATCTTTACATCTCGACCATTTCGAGACTCCTCGTCATGTCCGTGATCTTATCCGGGACTCCGGACAACCTTCGGTACATCAAATCACATAACTCATAATACAAATCGTCATCGAACGTTAAGCGTCCGGACCCTACGGGTTCGAGAACTATGTAGACATGACCGAGACTCATCTCCGGTCAATAACCAATAGCGGAACCTGGATTCTCATATTGGTTCCCACTTATTCTACGAAGATCTTTATCGGTCAAACCGCATAACAACATACGTTGTTCCCTTTGTCATCGGTATGTTACTTGCCCGAGATTCGATCGTCGGTATCACCATACCTAGTTCAATCTCGTTACCGGCAAGTCTCTTTACTTGTTCCGTAATGCATCATCCCGCAACTAACTCATTAGTCACATTGCTTGCAAGGCTTATAGTGATGTGCATTACCGAGAGGGCCCAGAGATACCTCTCCGATACACGGAGTAACAAATCCTAATCTCGATCTATGCCAACCCAACAAACACCTTCGGAGACACCTGTAGAGAATCTTTATAATCACCCAGTTACGTTGTGACGTTTGATAGCACACAAGGTGTTCCTCCGGTATTCGGGAGTTGCATAATCTCATAGTCTGAGGAACATGTATAAGTCATGAAGAAAGTAGTAGCAATGAGACTGAAACGAATATAATGCTAAGATAACGGATGGGTCTTGTCCATCACATCATTCTCTAATGATGTGATCCCGTTCATCAAATGACAACACATGTCTATGGTCAGGAAACATAACCATCTTTGATTAACGAGCTAGTCAAGTAGAGGCATACTAGGGACACTTTGTTTTGTCTATGTATTCACACATGTACTAAGTTTCCGGTTAATACAATTCTAGCATGAATAATAAACATTTATCATGATAGAAGGAAATATAAATAACAACTTTATTATTGCCTCTAGGGCATATTTCCTTCAACCTGGCCAAGCAAATGCCAGAGGTCGATGTATTCCACCATGGCAGTGGGGGATAGGGCACCCTGGATGTCCCTGACCCAGGAGCGCTGATGCAGGCACTCACAACGGTCCTCGCGTTGTGCCGACAATGAGAGATGAGGGAAGAGAGCGTGGGGGCGACCTCCAGGATGGCTTTGCCATTCAGCAAATGATCCGACCAGAAGCGGCAGGCGCGGCCATCGCCAAGCATCCATGTGGTCGAAGCCCGAAAGATGGCAGTGGTGTCACAATCGACAGGGATCCGAAGATGACTCCACGGCCGAGCCAGGTCCGTACGCTAAAGCCAACACCAACAAGCGCGCAGGGCAATGCCGAAGCGGCAAAGATCAGGAATGCCAAGCCCACCCAGGGCTAGGGGGCGGCAAACCTTATGCCAGTTGACCAGGCAATGGCCAGCGGAGGCGTCACATCGGCCGTGCCAGAGGAAATCCCAAATGATCTGATTGGTCTATTTGAGGGTAGGCGCGGACAGAGCAATGGCCATCATAATGTGAGTCGGCATGGCGGAGAGCACATGTCGGGAAAGGGCAAGGCGCTCACCCCTGGACATCATCGAGGCGCGCCAAGTGGACAATTTTGTTGCCATGCGATCGACCGTGAGCTGGAGGGCAGAGGCTGGCACCTTGCGGAGCGACAAGGGAAGGCCCAGGTAAATCAGAGGGAAGGATGTGATGGGACAGTCCAGCTCACTAGCCACGATCTCGATCTCCTCCGGAGAGCACCAGATGGGGGTGGCCGAAGATTTAGCCATGTTGGAGTGAAGATCAGAAGCCTCGCCAAATATCTGCATGAGGGTGCGCACAGCTCGAAGGTCGTTGGCGTCAGGGTGGTAGAAGATGGCGACGTCATGGGCGTACAGGGACACGCTAGAAGCAAGGAGCTGGGCGGTTAGCCTGCGCAAGACACCGGCTCGGAGAGCATGTTGCGGGAAGGAGTTAAGGGCATCAATCACCAGCGTGAAAAGCATGGGGGAAACCGGGTCACCCTGCCGAAGTCCTTTGGCGTGAAGAATCGGTGGCACCGGCGAGCCGTTCATGATGACACGCGTGCTGGCCGTAGACAGCAGGATGGTCACCCACTTGCACCATCTCCGGCCGAAGCCGAGGTGACGAAGGGTCTCGAGCAAGAAGGGCCAGGAGACGGAGTCGAACGCCTGAGAGATATCGAGCTTGAGGAGGACCCGATGGGCACCGGCCTGGTGAAGGTGGCGCGCTGTGTGCTGAACCAGAATGAAATTGTCATGGATGCAGCGCCCGGCGATGAACGCGCTCTGGTTGACCGAAACTAGCTCCCCAAGCCACGGGGTGAGGCTCAGGGCGAGAACTTTGCCTATGAACTTGGCAACGAGATGAATCAGGCTAATCGGCCGGTAGTCAGACAAAGAGGAGGCGTCGGGACGCTTCGCAAGGAGGGTGATGAAGGCTTCATTCAGGCAATGGAAACCGCGACCATTCATATGGTAGAGCTTGTCAAACGCCTCCATGAAGTCGCCCTTGACCGTGTCCCAGCAGTGCCGGATGAACTCCGCCGAGAAACCATCTGGGCCCGGGGCCTTGCCGGTAGGCAACAGTTTAATGGCTCACCAAACCTCATCCTCGGAGAAAGGGCAGTCTAACGCCGAGAGGTCAAAATTCCTGGGATCAATTGAGTCGAGACGGAGGGAGAAGTCGCGCGCGTCGGCGGTCCCCAAGATGGCCGAAAAATGCTCGTACGCGGCCCTAGAGAGGCCGCAGGCCCCGGAAATGACCTCGTCACCGCAGCGAAGCGAGATGATCCTGTTCTTTTGCTTGCGCTGCATGACATGGATGCGCAAAAAGGCAGATGAAGCCTCACCACTGCGGAGCCACGAGAGATGGACGCGCTGACGCAGGAACGAGCGCTCAAGGGACGCAAGGCCGAGATAGGCACACTTGAGGCGGCGACGAAACCACGACTCTGCTGCGGAGAGAGGCTGGGAGTCTTGGGCAGCGTCGAAGCGCGCAATAAGCTCACGGGCGACCTGGAGCTGGAGGGAAATGTTCCCAATGGATCTAGCGCTCCAGCGCTGCAGGTGCCGTGCAGTGGAATGAAGCCGAAGGAAAATGCGCCTGCAGGGGTCCGGCTCCTGGGCCTCTTCCGTCCAGCCATCAGCCACAACTTGTTGGAAGCCCTCCATTTTAGGCCAGAATCTCTCAAAGTGAAACCGGCGCGGCCCGGGAGAACTCGCGGTGCAATCCACCATGAGGGGGCAGTGGTCGGAGGCAGCCGAGGAAAGGCAAAGAAGAAGACAGTGTGGGTTGGCCTCGTTCCACGCGGGGGTGCAAAGCACACGGTCAATCTAGACAAGCGTGGGGTTATCCCGCTCGTTGGACCAAGTATACCGGCGAGAGTGGAGGTAGAGGTCACGCAGCTCCAAATCAGCCAAAAAACGCCGGAATTTCCGTAGCATGCGAAGTTGAGGCGTGGGTTGTTTTTATCGGTGGCGGAAGCGATCATGTTAAAGTCGCCGCCAACGACCCAGGGTCCAGAGCAGTTTGCCCTCTCCTCTTGCAGATCGGCCAGGAATTGCATCTTCTCGGGATCGCTTTGAGGCCCATATACTCCGGTGAGCCACTAGTGCCGGTCTCCAGCGAGCGAAGAGATCGCCGCAGTGATGTGGTGGGCGCCATATGAAGGGTTGGTAACGGAAATCACGGAGCTACGCCAAGCCAGAAGAATGCCCCCACGGGTCTCGACCGCGGGGAGAAAGAAGAAGCCATCAAAGGAAGGCCCGAGCGCTTCGACCACAAGTGGAAGCTGATGACCCACAAGTATAGGGGATCTATCGTAGTCCTTTCGATAAGTAAGAGTGTCGAACCCAACGAGGAGCAGAAGGAAATGACAAGCGGTTTTCAGTAAGGTATTCTCTGCAAGCATGGAAATTATCGGTAACAGATAGTTTTGTGATAAGGTAATTTGTAACGGGTAACAAGTAATGAAAGTAAACAAGGTGCAGCAAGATGGCCCAATCCTTTTTGTAGCAAAGGACAAGCCTGGACAAACTCTTATATAGGGAAAAGCGCTCCCGAGGACACATGGGAATTACCGTCAAGCTAAATTTCATCACGCTCATATGATTCACGTTCGTTACTTTGATAACTTGGTATGTGGGTGGACCGGTGCTTGGGTGCTGTCCTTACTTGGACAAGCATCCCACTTATGATTAACTCCTATTGCAAGCATCCGCAACTACAAAAGAAGTATTAAGGTAAACCTAACCACAACATGAGACATATGGATCCAAATCAGCCCCTTACGAAGCAACGCATAAACTAGGGTTTAAGCTTCTGTCACTCTAGCAACCCATCATCTACTTATTACTTCCCAATGCCTTCCTCTAGGCCCAAACAATGGTGAAGTGTCATGTAGTCGATGTTCACATAACACCACTAGAGGAAAGACACATACATCTCATCAAAATATCGAACGAATACCAAATTCACATGACTACTTATAGCAAGACTTCTCCCATGTCCCATGGAACAAACGTAACTACTCACAAATCATATTCATGTTCATAATCAGAGGGGTATTAATATGCATTAAGGATCTGAACATATAATCTTCCACCAAATAAACCAACTAGCATCAACTACAAGGAGTAATCAACACTACTAGCAACCCACAGGTACCAATCTGAGGTTTAGGGACAAAGATTGGATACAAGAGATGAACTAGGGTTTTAGAGAAGACGGTGCTGGTGAAGATGTTGATGGAGATTGACCCCCTCCCGATGAGAGGATCGCTGGTGATGGCGATGGTGATGATTTCCCCTTCCCGGAGGGAAGTTTCCCCGGCAGAACGGCTCCGCCGGAGCACTAGATTGGTTCCGCCAAGGTTCCGCCTCGTGGCGGCGGAGTTTCATCCCGTAAGCTTGCTTATGATTTTTTTAGGGTAAAAGACCTCATATAGTAGAAGATGGGCACCGGAGGCCTGCCAGGGGGCCCACGAGGCAGGGGGCGCGCCCAGGGGGGTAGGGCGCGCCCCCACCCTCGTGGCCAGGGTGTGGGCCCCCTCTGGTACTTTCTTCGCTCAGTATTTTTTATTAATTCAAAAGATGACTTCCGTGAAGTTTCAGGACTTTTGGATTTGTGCAGAATAGGTCTCTAATATTTGCTCCTTTTCCAGCCCAGAATTCCAGCTGCCGGCATTCTCCCTCTTCATATAAACCTTGTAAAATAAGAGAGAATAGGCATAAGTATTGTGACATAATGTGTAGTAACAGCCCATAATGCAATAAATACCGATATAAAAGCATGATGCAAAATGGACGTATCAACTCCCCCAAGCTTAGACCTCGTTGTCCTCAAGCGGAAGCCAATAACGATAGATATGTCCACATGTTTAGAGATAGAGGTGTCGATAAAATAAAATACGGACATGAGGGCATCATGATCATTCTTATAACATCAACATATATGGATATTGTCATATGATTTCTTATGCTCAAGTAATAATCTATTCACAATGTCAAGTATGAATCAGAAACTTCATTGAGAACTAACAAACTATGATCTCGGTCATTGAAGAAATTGCAATTTATCATAACATCGGAAAGAGTCAATATAAGAGCTTTTCAGCAAGTCCACATACTCAACTATCATTTAGTCTTTCATAATTGCTAACACCCACGTAATACTTGTGGTTATGGAGTTTTAATCGGACATAGAGAAAGATAGGGGCTTATAGTGTTGCCTCCCAACCTTTTACCTCAAGGGTAATGTCAAAAATAATAATTCATGCTAACTTACATCCAATTGGATATATATATATATATATATATATATATATATATATATATATATATCAGGATCTTTCCAACATAATGTGCTTGCCAAAGGACAAAATGTAAAAAGGAAAGGTGAAGATCACCATGACTCTTGTATAAGGTAAAAGACAAAAGTAAAAGATAGGCCCTTCACAGAGGGAAGCAAAGGTTGTCATGCGCTTTTATGGTTGGATGCACGAAATCTTAATGCAAAAGAATGTCACTTTATATTGCCACTTGTGATATGGACCTTTATTATGCAGTCCGTCGCTTTTATTGCTTCCATATCACAAGATCGTATAAAGTTTATTTTCTCCACACTAATAAATCATACATATTTAGAGAGCAATTTTTATTGCATGCAACATGACAACTTACTTGAAGGATCTTACCCAATCCATAGGTAGATATGGTGGACTCTCATGGAAAAACTTGGTTTTAAGATATTCGGAAGCACAAGTAGTATCTCTACTTGGTGCAAAGAATTTGGCTAGCATGAGGGAGAAAGGCAAGCTCAACATGTTGGATGATCCATGACAATATACTTTATTTTGGATATAAGAAAACATAACTCATTACGTTGTCTTCCTTGTCCAACATCAACTCTTTAGCATGTCATACTTTAATGAGTGCTCACAATCATAAAAGATGTCCAAGATAGTATATTTATATGTGAGAACCTCTCTTTCTTTATTACTTCCTATTAATCGCAACGATGACCAAAACTATGTTTGTCAACTCTCAACAACTTTAAATCATCATACTCTTTATATGTGAAGTCATTACTCTCCATAAGATCAATATGATCTCTTTCTTTCTTTTTATTCTTTCTTTTTTTTATTCCCTCAAGATCAAAGCAAAGTAATCAAGCCCTTGACTCAACACTAATCTTTATTATATATATAGCTCACGGACTCGATTACATAGAAGGATCATAAAGCAAAACTCAAAAGTATATCATACTAAAACTTTATTCTACTAGATCAAGATATTACCAAAAGGATCGAACTAAGAAAAACGGTAAAGATAGGAGTGTGATGGTGATACGATACCGGGGCACCTCCCCCAAGCTTGGCAGTTGCCAAGGGGAGTGCCCATACCCATGTGATTATGTCTCTTTTGCTGGTGAAGAAGATGGTGGAGTTGTTGATGATGACAGTTGTGCCTTTAGCTTCTTCATACTGTAATTGAGAAGAGCAATTTCCTCTTTTAAATCATCGACCTCCGATTCCAGCTTCAAGATCTTGTCACATAAATCTCCTTTGCTTCTCTGTCAAAAACGAGAAGGAATAGATCGGTTGTTAGACAGTTTAGCCCGTTTAAGAAGGCTAGACTTTTTTGAACTTCACGTGCATATCCCCAGTTTGAGGTAGAGGGACATCCTCCTCCTCCGAACTTGAATCATTGATCCTCCTCAAATGAGCATCCTCCTCATCGTCCGTAGTTGGACCACCAGGAGATAGGTCCCCATAGGTCTTTGGGTCAGCAACGAGATGGGAGACATAGCTCTCTCCGTCGGAGTCCTGAGATGACATCTTGCTCCAAACCTGCTACAGAGACAACTTGAAACAAAAACAGAGGATATTTGCGTGGTACGATGATCAAAACCTTCGGGAGATTATATAATGAATTTTTACTGACCAAAAGAAGTATCGTGCAAGAAAACGGAGTCCGGAGAGCGCACGAGGTGCCCACGAGGCAGGGGGCACGCCCAGGGGGGTAGGGCGCGCCCTCCACCCTCGTGGATGCCTCGTGTCCTTCCCGGACCGCTTCTTATTTTCCCATTTTCTTAAATATTCCAAAACGGATGAAAATTACCATTAGAACTGTTTTGGAGTCGGTTTACTTACCGCAACACATACCTATTCCTTTTCGTAGTCTGAAACGTTCTGGAAAGTGTCCCTTATGTATTCCTCCGGGGTTACGGTTTCAATAACATTGTTTCAACATTTATGGGATTACCTGAGATATAATGTTTGATCCTTTGACCGTTTACCACCTTCGGATTTGTGCCTTCGAAGTTGTTGATTTTTATGGCACCGGAACGATAGACCTCCTCGATAATGTAAGGACCTTCCCATTTAGAGAGAAGTTTTCCTGCAAAAAATCTTAAACGAGAGTTGAATAGTAATACATAATCACCTATATTAAACTCAAGCTTTTGTATCCTTTTGTCATGCCATCTTTTAACTTTTTCTTTAAATAGTTTGGCATTCTCATAAGCCTGGGTTCTCCATTCATCAAGTGAGCTAATGTCAAATAGCCTCTTCTCACCGGCAAGTTTGAAATCATAATTGAGCTCTTTAATGGCCCAATATGCCTTATGTTCTAGTTCGAGAGGTAAGTGACATGCTTTTCCATAAACCATTTTATACGGAGACATACCCATAGGGTTTTTATATGCAGTTCTATAGGCCCATAATGCATCCTCAAGTTTCTTGGACCAATTCTTTCTAGATCTATTAACAGTCTTTTGCAATATTAATTTGAGCTCTCTATTACTCAATTCTACTTGACCACTAGACTGCGGGTGATAAGCAGATGCAATTCTATGATTAACATCATACTTAGCAAGCATTTTATGGAAGGCACCATGAATAAAATGTGAACCACCATCAGTCATTAAATATCTAGGGACTCCAAACCTCAGAAAAATGACTTCTTGAAGCATCTTAATAGAGGTGTTATGATCAGCACTACTAGTTGGAATAGCCTCTACCCACTTAGTAACGTAATCAACAGCAACTAAAATATGTGTATACCCATTAGAGGAAGGAAACGGTCCCATAAAATATGTGTATACCCATTAGAGGAAGGAAACGGTCCCATATAATCAAAGCCCCAAACATCAAATGGTTCAATAACAAGTGAATAATTCATAGACATTTCTTGACGTCTACTAATATTACCAATTCTTTGACATTCATCACAAGATAAGACAAACTTACGGGCATCCTTGAAGAGAGTAGGCCAATAAAAACCGGATTGCAATACCTTATGTGGAGTTCTATCTCCAGCGTGGTGTCCTCCATAAGCTTCGGAGTGACACTTGCATAGGATCTGTTCCTGTTCATGCTCGGGTATACAACGTCTAATAACACCATCTACTCCTTCTTTATAAAGGTGTGGGTCATCCCAGAAGTAATGTCTTAAATCATAGAAAAACTTTTTCTTTTGCTAGTATGTGAAACTAGGTGGTATGAATTTAGCAACAATATAGTTAGCATAATCAGCATACCATGGAGCAGTGCGAGAAGCATTTATGACAGCTAATTGTTCATCAGGAAAGCTATCATCAATAGGTAGTGGGTCATCAAGAACATTCTCTAACCTAGACAAGTTGTCTGCAATGGGGTTCTCAGCTCCCTTTCTATCAATAATATGCAAATCAAATTCTTGTAGCAAGAGAACCCATCTAATAAGTCTAGGTTTAGTATCTTTCTTTTCCATAAGATATTTAATAGCAGCATGATCAGTGTGAACAGTTACTTTAGAATCAACAATATAAGGTCTAAACTTATCACAAGCAAATACAACTGCTAAAAATTCTTTTTCAGTAATAGCATAATTTCTCTGGGCATTGTCTAGAGTTTTACTAGCATATTGGATAACATTTAATTTCTTATCAACTCTTTGTCCTAGAACAGCACCTACAACATAATCACTAGCATCACACATGATTTCAAAGGGTAAATTCCAATCTGGTGGCTGAACAATAGGTGCAGAAATCAATGCTTTCTTAAGTATTTCAAATGCTTCCACACAATCATCATAAAAAACAAAAGGAATATCTTTTTGCAAGAGATTAGTCAGAGGCCTGGAGATTTTAGAGAAGTCCTTAATGAACCTCCTATAAAAACCGGCATGACCAAGGAAACTTCTTATACCTTTAATGTCCTTGGGACACAACATCTTTTCAATAGCATCAACTTTAACTTTGTCAACTTCAATACCTATTTCAGAAATTTTATGCCCCAAGACAATACCTTCATTAACCATAAAGTGTCACTTCTCCCAATTCAAGACAAGGTTAGTTTCTTCACATCTCTGCAAACTCGATCAAGGTTGCTCAAGCAATCATCAAAAGAAGTTCCATAAAAAAAGAAATCATCCATGAAAACCTCAACAATCTTTTCACCAAAATCAAAGAATATAGCCATCATGCATCTTTGAAAGGTAGCAGGTGCATTACAACCAAAAGGCATACGTCTATTAGCAAAGGTACCGAAAGGGCAAGTAAAAGTGGTCTTTTCTTGATCCTCTTTTGACACAGGTATTTGAGAGAAACCAGAATAACCATCTAGAAAGCAAAAATGAGTATGTTTGGATAATCTTTCTAGCATTTGATCAATAAAAGGTAAAGGGTAATGATCCTTTTAGTAGCTTTATTTAATTTGCGGAAATCAATTACCATCCTATAACCTGTAACAATTCTTTGTGGGATCAATTCATCTTTATCATTAGGAACAACAGTAATACCTCCCTTCTTAGGGACACAATGGACATGACTTACCCACCGACTATCAGCATCGGGATAAATTATACCTGCCTCCAGAAGCTTTAGTATCTCTTTTCTCACCACTTCTTTCATCTTAGGATTTAACCTTCGTTGGTGATCAACAACTGGTTTAGCGTCTTTCTCCAATTTTATTTTGTGCTGGCATAAAGTGGGACTAATGCCCTTAAGATCATCAAGAGTATATCCAATAGCAGCACGATGTGTCTTCAGAGTTTTCAATAATTTCTTTTCTTCATGCTCTGAAAGGTTAGCACTAATAATAACGGGATATATCTTCTTCTCATCAAGATAAGCATATTTAAGAGTATCAGGTAATGGTTTAAGCTCAAAAAGGGATCACCCTTGGGTGAAGGAGGCTCCCCTAGGATTTCAACAGGCAAGTTGTGTTTCAAATTAGGTCCCTGTTTAAAGAATACCTCATCTATTTCCCTTCTTTCATTCATAAACATATCATTTTCATGGTCTAGCAAATATTGTTCTAAAGGATCATTAGGAGGTACAACAATAGAAGCAAGACCAATAATTTCATCTTTACTAGGCAATTCCTCATCACGGGGTTGTCTACGAAATTTAGCAAAATTAAACTCATGAGACATATCACCCAAACCAATAGTAACAACATCCTTTTCGCAGTCTATCCTAGCATTAACATTATTCAAGAAGGGTCTACCAATGATGGGAAAAAAGCTATCTTGTGGGGAACCAAGAAAAAGCAAACCAACAGGATATTTAACTTTCCCACACAAGACTTCAACATCTCTAACAATCCCAACTGGTGAAATAGTGTCTCTATTGGCAAGCTTAATTGTAACATCAATTTCCCCTAACTCAGTAGGTGCAATATCATGCATAATTTCTTTGTATAAGGAATGAGGTATTGCACTTGCACTAGCACCCATATCACCCTAGAGGCAATAATAAAGTTATTATTTATTTCCTTATATCATGATAAATTTTTATTATTCATGCTAGAATTGTGTTAACCGGAAACATGATACATGTGTGAATACATAGACAAACAGAGTGTCACTAGTATGCCTCTACTTGACTAGCTCGTTGATCAAAGATGGTTATGTTTCCTAGCCATAGACATGAGTTGTCATTTGATTAACAGGATCACATCATTATGAGAATGATGTGATTGACTTGACCCATTCCGTTAGCTTAGCACTTGATCGTTTAGTATTTTGCTATTGCTTTCTTCATGACTTATACATGTTCCTATGACTATGAGGTTATGCAACTCCCGTTTAGCGGAGGAACACTTTGTGTGCTACCAAACGTCACAACATAACTGGGTGATTATAAAGGTGCTCTACAGGTGTCTCCAAAGGTACTTGTTGTGTTGGCGTATTTTGAGATTAGGATTTGTCACTCCGATTGTCGGAGAGGTATCTCTGGGCCCACTCGATAGTGCACATCACTATAAGCCTTGCAAGCATTGTAACTAATGAGTTAGTTGCGGGATGATGTATTACAGAACGAGTAAAGAGACTTGCCGGTAACGAGATTGAAGTAGGTATTGACATACCGACGATTGAACCTCGGGCAAGTAACATACCAATGACAAAGGGAACAACGTATGTTGTTATGCGGTTCGACCGATAAAGATCTTCGTAGAATATGTAGGAGCCAATATGGGCATCCAGGTTCCGCTATTGGTTATTGACCAGAGAAGTGTCTCGGTCATGTCTACATAGTTCTCGAACCCGTAGGGTCCGCACGCTTAACGTTCGTTGACGATATAGTATTTATGAGTTATGTATGTTGGTAACCGAATGTTGTTCGGAGTTCTGGATAAGATCACGGACATGACGAGGAACTCTAGAATGGTCCAGAGATAAAGATTGATATGGGATAATAGTGTTTGGACTCCGGAAGGGTTCCGGAATTCAGTGAAAGGGGTTCCGGATGTTTCCCAAAATGTTTGGGTACGAGAACACTTTATTTGGGCCAAAGGGGAAAGCCCAGAAGGTTTTTGGAAAGTGCAAAAGGAAGTTTTGTAGAGTCTAGGGGCCAGACGCCAGGGTCCCTGGCGTCTAGGTCCAGACGCCGGGAATCCTAGCGTCTGGTCTTGGAGTCCTAGAAGGACTCTTGCCTTTCGGGTGAAACCGACTTTGTGGAGGCTTTTACTCCAAGTTTCGACCCCAAGGCTCAACATATAAATAGAGGGGTAGGGCTAGCACCCAAGAGATCAAGCAACACGAAGCCGTGTGCCGGCAACCCCGTCCCCTCTAGTTTATCCTCCGTCATAGTTTTCGTAATGCTTAGGCGAAGCCCTGCGGAGATTTTTCTTCACCAACACCGTCACCATGTCGTCGTGCTGCCGGAACTCATCCACTACTTCGCCCCTCTTGCTGGATCGAGAAGGCGAGGACGTTATCGAGCTGAACGTGTGCTGAACGCGGAGGTGCCGTACGTTCGGTACTTGATCGGGACGGATCGTGAAGGTGTACGACTACATCAACCGCATTGATAAACGCTTCCGCTTATGGTGTATGAGGGTACGTAGACTACACTCCCCCCCTCTCGTTGCTATGCATCACCATGATCTTGCGTGTGCGTAGGAAGTTTTTGAAATTACTACGTTCCCCAACAGTGGTATCCGAGCCAGGTTTTATGCGTAGATGTTATATGCACGAGTAGAACACAAGTGAGTTGTGGGCGATACAAGTCATATTGCTTACCAGCATGTCACACTTTGGTTCGGCGGTATTGTTGGATGAAGCGGCCCGGACCGACATTACGCGTACGCTTACGCGAGACTGGTTCTACCGACGTGCTTTGCACATAGGTGGCTGGCGGGTGTCAGTCTCTCCAACTTTAGTTGAACCGAGTGTGGCTACGCCCGGTCCTTGAGAAGGTTAAAACATCACTAACTTGACGAACTATCATTGTGGTTTTGATGCATAGGTAAGAACAGTTCTTGCTCAGCCCGTAGCAGCCACGTAAAACTTGCAACAACAAAGTAGAGGACGTCTAACTTGTTTTTGCAGGGCATGTTGTGATGTGATATGGTCAAGACATGATGCTATATGTTATTGTATGAGATGATCATGCTTTGTAACCGAGTTATCGGCAACTGGCAGGAGCCATATGGTTGTCGCTTTATTGTATGCAATGCAATCGCCCTGTAATGCTTTACTTTATCACTAAGCGGCAACGATAGTCATAGAAGCATAAGTTGGCGAGACGACAACGATGCTACGATGGAGATCAAGGTGTCGCGCCGGTGACGATGGTGATCATGACGGTGCTTCAGAGATGGAGATCACAAGCACAAGATGATGATGGCCATATCATATCACTTATATTGATTGCATGTGATGTTTATCTTTTATGCATCTTATCTTGCTTTGTTTGACGGTAGCATTATAAGATGATCTCTCACTAAATTTCAAGATAAAGTGTTCTCCCTGAGTATGCACCGTTGCGAAAGTTCTTCGTGCTGAGACACCACGTGATGATCGGGTGTGGTAGGCTCTACGTTCAAATACAACGGGTGCAAAACAGTTGCACACGCGGAATACTCAGGTTAAACTTGACGAGCCTAGCATATGCAGATATGGTCTCGAAACACTGGAGATCAAAAGGTCGAGCGTGAATCATATAGTAGATATGATCAACATAGTGATGTTCACCATTGAAAACTACTCCATCTCACGTGATGATCGGACATGGTTTAGTTGATTTGGATCATGTGATCACTTAGATGATTAGAGGGATGTCTATCTAAGTGGGAGTTCTTAAGTAATATGATTAATTGAACTTTAATTTATCATGAACTTAGTCCTAATAGTATTTTGCAAATAATGTTGTAGATCAATAGCTCGCGTTGTTGCTTCCCTATGTTTTATATATGTTCCTAGAGAAAACTAAGTTGAAAGATGATAGTAGCAATGATGCGGACTGGGTCCGTGATCTGAGGTTTATCCTCATTGCTGCACAGAAGAATTATGTCCTTGATGCACCGCTAGGTGACAGACCTATTGCAGGAGTAGATGCAGACGTTATGAACGTTTGGCTAGCTCAATATGATGACTACTTGATAGTTTAGTGCACCATGCTTAACGGCTTAGAATCGGGACTTCAAAGATGTTTTAAAACGTCAAGGACCATATGAGATGTTCCAGGAGTTGAAGTTAATATTTCAAGCAAATACCCGAGTTGAGAGATATGAAGTCTCCAAGAAGTTCTATAGCTAAAAGATGGAGGAGAATAGCTCAAGCAGTGAGCATGTGCTCAGATTGTCTGGGTACTACAATCGCTTGAATCAAGTGGGAGTTAATCTTCCAGATAAAATAGTGATTGATAGAATTCTCTAGTCACCATCACCAAGTTAGTAGAACTTTGTGATGAACTATAGTATGCAAGGGATGACGAGAAAACGATTCCCGAGCTTTTCATGATGATGAAATCGATGAAGGTAGAAATCAAGAAAAGCATCAAGTGTTGATGGTTGACAAGACCACTAGTTTTAAGAAAAGGGCAAAGGGAAGAAGGGGAACCTCAAAAAGAACGGCAAGGAAGTTGCTTCTCCCGTGAAGAATCCCAAAGCTAGACCCAAGCCTGAAACTGAGTGCTTCTACTGCAAAGGAAATACTCACTGGAAGTGGAACTGCCCTAGATACTTGGCGGATAAGAAGGATGGCAAAGTGAACAAAGGTATATTGGATAAACATGTTATTGATGTGTACTTTACTAGTGTTTATAGCAACCCCTCGGCATTTGATACTGGTTCAGTTGGTAAGAGTAGTAACTCGAAATGGGAGTTGCATAATAAACAGAAACTAGTTAAGGGCGAGGTGATGATGTGTGTTGGAAGTAGTTCCAAGATTGATATCATCATCATCGCACACTCCCTATACTTTCAGGATTAGTGTTGAACCTAAATAAGTGTTATTTGGTGTTTGCGTTGAGCATCAATATGATTTGATCATGTTTATTGCAATACGGTTGTTCATTTAAGTTAGAGAATAATTGTTGTTCTGTTTACATGAACAAAACCTTCTATGGTCATACACCGAATGAAAATGGTTTGTTGGATCTCAATCGTAGTGATACACATATTCATAATATTGAAGCCAAAAGATGCAAAGTTAATAATGATGGTACAACTTATTTGCGGCTCTTCCGTTTAGGTCATATTGGTGTAAAGCGCATGAAGAAACTCCATGCTGATGGGCTTTTGGAATCACTTGATGCTTGCGAACCATGCCTCATGGGCAAGATGACTAAGACTCCATTCTCCGGAACAATGGAGCGAGCAACTGACTTATTGGAAATAATACATACTGATGTATGCGGTCCAATGAGTGTTGAGGCTCACGGCGGGTATCATTATTTTCTAACCTTCACAGATGATTTGAGCAGATATGGGTATATCTACTTGATGAAACATAAGTCTGAAACATTTGAAAAGTTCAAAGAATTTCAGAGTGAAGTGGAAAATCATCGTGACAAGAAAATAAAGTTTCTACGATCTGATCGCGAAGACGAATATTTGAGTTACGAGTTTGGTCTTCAATTAAAACAATGTGGAATAGTTTCACAAATTCGTGCCACCTGGAACACCACAACATAATGGTGTGTCCGAACGTCATAACCATACTTTATTGGATATAGTGCAATCTATGATGTTTCTTACCGATTTACCACTATCGTTTTGGGGTTATGCATTAGAGACAACTGCACAGATTAAAAAAGGGCACCATCTAAATCCGTTGAGATGACACCGTATGAACTGTGGTTTAGCAAGAAACCTAAGCTGTCGTTTCTTAAAGTTTGGGGTTGCGATGCTTATGTGAAAAAGTTTTCATCCTGATAAGCTCAAACCCAAATCAGAGAAATGTGTCTTCATAGGATACCCAAAGGAGACAGTTGGGTACACCTTCTATCACAGATCCGAAGGCAAGATATTAGTTGCTAAGAATGGATCCTTTCTAGAGAAGGAGTTTCTCTCGAAAGAAGTGAGTGGGAGGAAAATAGAACTTCATGAGGTAACTATACCTAGTCCCTTATTGGAAAGTAGTTCATCACAGAAATCTGTTCCTGTGACTACTACACCAATTAGTGAGGAAGCTAATGATGATGATCATGTAACTTCAGATCAAGTTACTACCGAACCTCGTAGGTAAACCAGAGTGAGATCCGCACCAGAGTGGTACGGTAATGCTGTTCTGGAGGTCATGTTACTTGACCATGACGAACCTATGAATTATGAGGAAGCGATGATGAGGCCAGATTCCGCGAAATGGCTTGAGGCCATGAAATCTGAGATGGGATCCATGTATGAGAACAAAGTGTGGACTTTGGTTGACTTGCTCGATGATCGGCAAGCCATAGAAAATAAATGGATCTTCAAGAGGAAGACGGACGCTGATAGTAGTGTTACTATCTACAAAGCTAGACTTGTCGAAAAAAGGTTTTTGACAAAGTTCAAGGTGTTGACTATGATGAGATTTTCTCACTCGTAGCGATGCTTAAAGTCTGTCCGAATCATGTTAGCAAATTGCCACATTTTATGAAATCTGGAAAATGGATGTCAAAACTACATTCCTTAATGGATTTCTTAAAGAAGAGTTGTATATGATGCAACCAGAAGGTTTTGTCGATCCTAAAGGTCTAACAAAATGTGCAAGCTCCAGCGATCTATCTATGGACTGGTGCAAGCATCTCGGAGTTGGAATATACGTTTTGATGGGTTGATCAAAGCATATAGTTTTATACGGACTTGCGGTGAAGCCTGTATTTACAAGAAAGTGAGTGGGAGCACTACAGTATTTCTGATAAGTATATATGAATGACATATTGTTGATCAGAAATAATGTAGAATTTTCTGGAAAGCATAAAGGACTACTTGAAAGGAGTTTTTCAAAGAAAGACCTCGGTTAAGCTACTTACATATTGAGCATCAAGATCTATAGAGATAGATCAATATGCTTGATAAGTTTTTTTCAATGAGTACATACCTTGACAAAATTTTGAAGTGTTCAAAATGGAACAGTCAAAGGAAGAGTTCTTGCATGTGTTACAAGGTGTGAAATTGAGTAAGACTCAAAGCCCGACCACGGCAGAAGATAGAAAGAGAATGAAAGTCATTGCCTATGCCTCAGCCATAGGTTCTATAAAGTATGCCATGCTGTGTACTATATCTATTGTATACCCTACACTAAGTTTAGCAAGGGAGTACAATAGTGATCTAGGAGTAGATCACTGGACAACGGTCAAAATTATCCTTAGTGGAATAAGGATATGTTTCTCGATTATGGAGGTGAAAAAAGGTTCGTCGTAAAGGGTTACGTCGATGCAAGTTTTTGACACTGATCTAGATAACTCTAAGACTCAATCCGGATACATATTGAAAGTGGGAGCAATTAGCTAGAGTAGCTCCGTGCAGAGCATTGTTAACATAGAAATTTGCAAAATACATACGGATCTGAATGTTGCAGACCCGTTGACTAAATTTCTCTCACAAGCAAAACATGATCACACCTTAGTACTCTTTGGGTGTTAATCACATAGCGATGTGAACTAGATTATTGACTCTAGTAAACCCTTTGGGTGTTAGTCACATGACGATGTGAACTGTGGGTGTTAATCACATGGTGATGTGAACTATTGGTGTTAAATCACATGGCGATGTGAACTAGATTATTGACTCTAGTGCAAGTGGGAGACTGAAGGAAATATGCCCTAGAGGCAATAATAAAGTTATTATTTATTTCCTTATATCATGATAAATGTTTATTATTCATGCTAGAATTTTATTAACCGGAAACATGATACATCTGTGAATACATAGACAAACAGAGTGTCACTAGTATGCCTCTACTTGACTAGCTCGTTCATCAAAGATGGTTATGTTTCCTAGCCATACACATGAGTTGTCATTTGATTAACGGGATCACATCATTAGGAGAATGATGTGATTGACTTGACCCATTCCGTTAGCTTAGCACTTGATCGTTTAGTATTCTGCTATTGCTTTCTTCATGACTTACACATGTTCCTATGACTATGAGATTATGCAACTCCCGTTTACCGGAGGAACACTTTGTGTGCTACCAAACATCACAACGTAAGTGGGTGATTATAAAGGTGCTCTACAGGTGTCTCCAAAGGTACTTGTTGGGTTGGCGTATTTCGAGATTAGGATTTGTCACTCCGATTGTCGGAGAGGTATCTCTGGGCCCACTCGGTAATGCACATCACTATAAGCCTTGCAAGCATTGTAACTAATGAGTTAGTTGCGGGATGATGTATTACAGAACGAGTAAAGAGACTTGCCGGTAACGAGATTGAACTAGGTATTGAGATACCGACGATCGAACCTCGGGCAAGTAACATACCGATGACAAAGGGAACAACGTATGTTGTTATGCGGTTCGACCGATAAAGATCTTCGTAGAATATGTAGGAGCCAATATGGGCATCCAGGTTCCGCTATTGGTTATTGACCAGAGAAGTGTCTCAGTCATGTCTACATAGTTCTCGAACCCGTAGGGTCCGCACGCTTAACGTTCGTTGACGATATAGTATTTATGAGTTATGTATGTTGGTAAACGAATGTTGTTCGGAGTTCTGGATAAGATCACGGACATGACGAGGAACTCCGGAATGGTCCGGAGATAAAGATCGATATATGGGATAATAGTGTTTGGACTCCGGAAGGGTTCCGGAATTCACCGGAAGGGGTTCCGGATGTTTCCCGAAATGTTTGGGTACGAGAACACTTTATTTGGGCCAAAGGGGAAAGCCCACAAGGTTTTTGGAAAGTGCAAAAGGAAGTTTTGTGAAGTCCAGGGGCCAGACGCCAGGGTCCCTGGCGTCTGGGTCCAGACGCCGGGAACCCTGGCATCTGGTCCTGGAGTCCGAGAAGGACTCTTTCTTTTCGGGTGAAACCGACTTTGTGGAGGCTTTTACTCCAAGTTTCGACCCCAAGGCTCAACATATAAATAGAGGGGTAGGCCTAGCACCCAAGAGATCAAGAAACACCAAGCCGTGTGCTGGCAACCCCGTCCCCTCTAGTTTATCCTTCGTCATAGTTTTCGTAGTGCTTAGGCGAAGCCCTGCGGAGATTGTTCTTCACCAACACCGTCACCACGCCGTCGTGCTGCCGGAACTCATCTACTACTTCGCCCCTCTTGCTGGATCGAGAAGACGAGGACGTCATCGAGCTGAACGTGTGCTGAACGCGGAGGTGTCGTACGTTCAGTACTTGATCGGGACGGATCGTGAAGGTGTACGACTACATCAACCGCATTGATAAACGCTTCCGCTTACAGTCCACGAGGGTACGTAGACTACACTCTCCCCTCTCGTTGCTATGCATCACCATGATCTTGCGTGTGCGTAGGATTTTTTTTGAAATTACTACGTTCCCCAACAATCTTGTGGGGAACCAAGAAAAAGAAAATCAGCAGGATATTTAACTTTCCCACATAAGACTTCAACATCTCTAACAATCCCAACTGGTGAAATAGTGTCTCTATTGGCAACTTAATTGTAACATCAATTTCCTCTAACTCAGCAGGTGCAATGTCATGCATAATTTCTTTGTATAAGGAATGAGGTATTGCACTTGCACTAGCACCCATATCACATAAGACATGATAGCAATGATCTCCTACCTTAACAGAAATAACATGCATGCCTACAACAGGTTTATGTTTATTTTTAGTATCGGGTCTAGCAATTCTAGCAGCTTCATTGTAGAAGTAAATAACATGCCCATCAATATTATCGGCCAAGAGATCTTTAAGCATAGCAATACTAGGTTCAACTTTAATTTGCTCAGGAGGTTTCGGTGTCCTAATATTACTTTTGTTTACCACAGTTGAAGCTTTAGCATGATCCTTTATTCTAATAGGGAAAGGTGGTTTCTCAATATAAGCGGTAGGAACAATAGGATCATTATAAGTGATTGTCTTTTCTTCAACTTTAATAGGTGCAACTACTTTTACTTCAATGGGAGGATTATATTTAAACCACTTCTCCTTAGGGAGGTCAACATGAGTAGCAGAGGATTCACAGAAAGAAGCTACTATCTCAGAGTGAAGTCCATATTTAGTGCTAAATTCACGGAAAACATCGGTATCCATAAAAGATTTAACACAATCAAACTTAGGTGTTATACCCGACTCCTTACCTTCGTCGAGATCCCAATCTTCAGAGTTGCGTTTAGTTCTTTCCAATAAATCCCATTTGAATTCAATAGTCTTCATCATAAAAGAGCCAGTACAGAAGTATCAAGCATGGAGCGATTATTGAGAGAAAGACGAGCATAAATTTTTTGAATAATCATTTCTCTTGAGAGCTCATGATCGGGGCATGAATATAACATCGACTTAAGCCTCCCCCAAGCTTGAGCGATGCTTTCTCCTTCGCGAGGCCAAAAATTATATATATAATTACAATCACGATGAACAAGATGCATAGGATAAAACTTCTGATGAAATTCCAATTTCAATCGGTTGTAGTTCCATGATCCCATATCATCACATAGCCTAAACCATGTCAATGCATCTCCCTTCAAAGATAAAGGGAAGACCTTCTTCTTGATAACATCCTCAGGCATACCTGCAAGCTTAAATAATCCACAAACTTCATCCACATAGATTAGGTGCAAATCGGGATGCAATGTTCCATCACCTGTGAAAGGATTAGCTAGCAGTTTCTCTATCATACCCGAAGTAATTTCAAAGTAATTTTTTTAGTAGGTTCAGTAGGTTGAGGAGCAACTCTTTGCTCTACTGGTCAGGGTGAAGATACCCCGGACAAGCCCCTCAAAGGATCATGTTCCATAGTAACAAGTGACAGTAAATTTCAGCACACTATATAAATTTTTCCTTACCAAATTCCACCTACCAAAGGCGCTTCACTCCCCGGCGACGGTGCCAGAAAAGAGTCTTGATGACCCACAAGTATAGGGGATCTATCATAGTCCTTTCGATAAGTAAGAGTGTCGAACCCAACGAGGAGCAGAAGGAAATGACAAGCGGTTTTCAGTAAGGTATTCTCTGCAAGCACTGAAATTATCGGTAACAGATAGTTTTGTGATAAGGTAATTTGTAACGGGTAACAAGTAATGAAAGTAAACAAGGTGCAACAAGATGGCCGAATCCTTTTTGTAGCAAACGACAAGCCTGGACAAACTCTTACATAGAGAAAAGCGCTCCCGAGGACACATGGGAATTACCGTCAAGCTAGTTTTCATCACGCTCATATGATTCGCGTTCGTTACTTTGATAATTTGGTATGTGGGTGGATCGGTGCTTGGGTGCTGTCCTTACTTGGAAAAGAATCCCACTTATGATTAACTCCTATTGGAAGCATCCGCAACTACAAAAGAAGTATTAAGGTAAACCTAACCACAGCATGAGACATATGGATCCAAATCAGCCCCTTACGAAGCAACGCATAAACTAGGGTTTAAGCTTCTGTCACTCTAGCAACCCATCATCTACTTATTACTTCCCAATGCCTTCCTCTAGGCCCAAACAATGGTGAAGTGTCATGTAGTCGACGTTCACATAACACCACTAGGGGAAAGACAACATACATCTCATCAAAATATCGAACGAATACCAAATTCACATGACTACTTATAGCAAGACTTCTCCCATGTCCTCAGGAACAAACGTAACTACTCACAAATCATATTCATGTTCATAATTAGAGGGGTATTAATATGCATTAAGGATCTGAACATATGATCTTCCACCAAATAAACCAACTAGCATCAACTACAAGGAGTAATCAACACTACTAGCAACCCACAGGTACCAATCTGAGGTTTAGGGACAAAGATTGGATACAAGAGATGAACTAGGGTTTTAGAGAAGACGGTGCCGGTGAAGATGTTGATGGAGATTGACCCCCACCCGACGAGAGGATCGTTGGTGATGGCGATGGTGATGATTTCCCCTTCCCGGAGGGAAGTTTCCCCGGCAGAACAACTCCGCCGGAGCCCTAGATTGGTTCCGCCAAGGTTACGCCTCGTGGCGGCGGAGTCTCATCCCGTAAGCTTGCTTATGATTTTTTCCAGGGTAAAAGACCTCATATAGCAGAAGATGGGCACCGGAGGCCTGCCAGGGGGCCCACGAGGCAGGGGGCGCGCCCAGGGGGTAGGGCGCGCCCCCACCCTCGTGGCCAGGGTGTGGCCCCCTCTGGTACTTTCTTCGCTCAGTATTTTTTATTAATCCCAAAAATGACTTCTGTTAAGTTTCAGGACTTTGGGAGTTGTGCAGAATAGGTCTTTAATATTTGCTCCTTTTCCAGCCCAGAATTCCAGCTGCCGGCATTCTCCCTCTTCATATAAACCTTGTAAAATAAGAGAGAACAGGCATAAGTATTGTGACATAATGTGTAATAACAGCCTATAATGCAATAAATATCGATATAAAAGCATGATGCAAAATGGACGTATCAGCAGCGTGACGAGGGCGAGCTTGGTCTCCTAGAGGCAGCTGATAGAAGGCATATCGGAGGCGACGACACTACAGACATGTAACGCCCACGATGCGGCTATATCTCTCATGTGTCGAGGCATGACTTAGAGGCATAACCGCATTGTAGGTTTTGTCGCAAGAAGGGTCATCTTCACACAATCCCATGTAGTGAACAAGAATGGGATAAAGAGAGTTGGCTTACAATCGCCACTTCACACAATACATAAATAAATTCATACATCATCCAAAATACACACATAGACCGACTACAGTCAAATCCAAATGAAAATAAGATAACCCCAAATGCTAGATCCCCGATCGTCCCAACTGGGCTCCACTACTGATCATCAGGAAACGAAACATAGTAACGACCAAGGTCCTCGTCGAACTCCCACTTGAGCTCGGTTGGATCATCTGCACTGGTATCGTCGGCACCTGCAACTGTTTTGGTAGAATCTGTGAGTCACGAGGACTCAGCAATCTCACACCCGCGAGATCAAGACTATTTATGCTTATAGGAAGGATGGGGTAATGAGGTGGAGCTACAGCAAGCACTAAGCATATATGGTGGCTAACATACGCAAATAAGAGCGAGAAGAGAAGCAGCGCATCGATCGAGAAGCTAGAAGCGATCAAGAAGTGATCCTGAAACTACTTACGTTCATACATAACCCAAACCGTATTCACTTCCCGGACTCCGCCGAAAAGAGACCATCACGGCTACACACGCGGTTGATGTATTTTAATTAAGTCAAGTGTCAAGTTCTCTACAACCGGACATTAACAAATTCCCATCTGCCACATAACCGCGGGCACGGCTTTCGAAAGATAATACCCTGCAGGGGTGTCCCAACTTAGTCCATTATAAGCTCTCACGGTCAACGAAGGATATTCCTTCTCCTGGGAAGACCCGATCAGTCTCGGAATCCCGGTTTACAAGACATTTTGACAATGGTAAAACAAGACCAGCAAAGCCGCCCGATGTGCCGACAAATCCCGATAGGAGTTGCACATATCTCGTTCTCAGGGCAACACCGGATGAGTCTAGCTACGAGTAAAACCAGCCCTCAAGTTTCCCCAAGGTGGCCCCGCAGGCAGCTCGGTTCAGACCAACACTCGAAGGAGCACTGGCCCAGGGGGGTCTAAAATAAAGATGACCCTTGAGTCTGCAGAACCCAGGGGAAAAAAGGCTTAGGTGGCAAATGTTAAAACAAAGGTTGGGCCTTGCTGGAGGAGTTTTATTCAAAGCGAACTATCAAGGGGGTCCCATAAATCACCCAACCGCGTAAGGAACGCAAAAATCAAGGAATATAACACCGGTATGACGGAAACTAGGCCGGCAAGAATGGAACAAAACACCAGGCATAAGGCCGAGCCTTCCACCCTTTACCAAGTATATAGATGCATTAATTAAATAAGAGATATTGTGATATCCCAACATATCCATGTTCCAACATGGAACAAACTTCATCTTCACGTGTAACTAGCAATAAGAGGGGCTGAGCAAAAGCGGTAACATAGCCAAACAACGGTTTGGTAGGAAAGGTGTGTTAGAGGCTTGACATGGCAATATGGGAGGCATGATATAGCAAGTGGTAGGTAGCGCGGCATAGCAATAGAGCGAAAACAACTAGTAAGCAAAGATAGAAATGATTTCGAGGGTATGGTCATCTTGCCTGAAATCCCACAAGGAAGAAGAACGAGTCCATGAAGAAGACAAACGGACGTAGTCGAACAAATCCTCACAACTCCGGAACGAAACCGAAGCTAACGAGAGAAGCAATCCGGAAAGAAGCAAACAACATGGTAAACAACCATCACATAAACATGGCATGATGCGCAACCAAGTATGATGCATGTCCGGTTTAATGAGGCATGGCATGGGAAAGTGCACAAACAAAACTACAAGTTAAGTGGAGCTCAATATGCAACGAGTTGCATATTGACGAAACACCACATCAATTGTTTAGTTCTCTCGGTTATGTACCCAACAATATTAAATTTTGATTAACATGGCAAGAGGTGAAGCATAAGTAAACTAACTATTTAGGCAAGTTTAAATGAGGCCGGAACAACAAATAACAATTCCGGAAAATCCCCACAGGCATATTTTAGATTTGGTATTGTTCTGCCATAAACACAATTTTAATGTTGTTAAACAGCAAAATAAAGTGCACCAAGTTAAACTAGGCATTTTTCTACCCCATTTACATCTAAAGTTTATTAAATTTGGAGCTATGGTTAATTAGTTATGAAATAAATCATTTTAGCATGGCATTTGAGCAAATTTAACCAAACAGAAATTTAATCATTTTAAACATGGATGAAAGTGGCATAATGTGAAACAAGATTAAATTCTAAGCATTTTACATATTTAAATCATTTTAAACCGATGCACGGTTAATTAGTTATTAAATGCATGAACATTAGGGGTTTTTCTGTAAAACTGCACTCTCTGGAATAATAGACAAATTCGTCCAGAGCAGGAAAAAAACATATCGGGCCGAATCTGAGTGCACTGCTGGGCCAACAGAGATGGGCTGGGCTATGCTCACATTGGGCCAACAGGCTGGCTCGGTGGGGAGGCTGGACGCGGGCTGTCAGATCGGGACGAGGCCGGCTGGAGCCTCGCGACGAGAAGTCAACGCGGGCGAGGCGCTGTTCTATCGCTCGAAGCAGAGGCAAGGCCGATGGTTGGCAACGGCGATGGTCCGGCGGGGAAGCGGGCTTGCAGGCGAAGCAGAGGAGGCCGGTGAAGCAACTTGCTCCAGGAGGCGAGGAACGGCGGGGAAGCAGCGAAGGTCGGCGCGAGGCAGACTGATGCAGAGCAGCGGCAGAGACTTGGCGAAAGGCGCGACGAGGGACTTGGCGTGGCTGGCCGCGGGATGCAGGGCACGGCGACGCGGGGATGACCGGATCCAAGGCGGGGGAGGCGCGAAGGCAGATGGATCCGGGCGTGGGATGTTGATTCCTCGCCGGAGGACATCCAATGACAGCGGCGAGCTCCTGAGGAGTCAGACAGCGGCGGCAGGCGGGTCAACAGCGGCGCAAGTAAAACGAGGAAGAAGAGGAGCGCGAGGCAAGTGCGAGGTTACCGGCGGCGCCTGGGGTTGAAGACGACTGGAGGAGGGCTGGAGGCCATCGTTTCCTCGCGGCAGGGGCGCGCCCATGACGGCTTCCTATTCGACCTGAAGAGAGAGGGATCGGGATGTGAGGGAGAGAGAAGAGCAGAGGAGGAAGGTAAAGGAGCAGGGACGACGCTCATCTGCGGGTCCGCCGACGGTGTGGCTGGCCGGACGAAGGCGGGGAGGAGGCTGCAAGCGCTGTGGTTGGTGGATCGAGAGGAGTGGCTGGATCGAAGGGACTGGGTTGGCTCGGCGCTGAAAACCAGGAAGGTGGTCGGGCGACTTGAATGGATCGGGCAAGATCCCGAGGAAGGGGGGACGAGGTGGAGAAGTGAGTGGGTGGCGGCGCGAGGAGGATGGATGGGACGGCTAGGTTTCTAGGGTTAGGTAGGCTGATTATATAGCAGGTGAATTTTGGTTAGGTGCAACTGGTCCCTCCGATTTTAATCGGACAGTCGCGAATAAATGGCTAGGGAGTCCAAATAAGAAAACGGAGATGTTTTATAGATGTTTGGAGATGATCTGAATGCAATGGTGATGACTGAGCGGATCGGGATCGGGACACTTTCGGACACGCGCGAGGGGTCTGAGGGATGTGCAGAGAGGTTAGGAAGCCCGGCAAGAGGGAAACAAAATATGGTTGGTCACGGAACGTCAACGAAGGCAAAGGGAACGCGGCAACTACGAGCAACTACAAGTTTTCAGAAAACATGCGGATGCAATGCGGATGATGCAATGATGAATGCAACAGATAAATAAATCACACGGCGACAACGAAATACATGGAAGTCTTTTGGAGCGTCGTTCTCGGGGCGTTACAACACTCCACCACTATAAGAGGATCTCGTCCCGAGATCTAGTATGGCACCGGAGAGAAGCGGAAGAGAATGAGGTAAGACAAAGTTGCTTCTTTGACAAATGAGTGAAACCAAAGAACCTTGAGAGGTTGAATGAACGAAAAGAGAGAATACAAGGGAGATGAATGAGATTGAAAACACTCCGTTATCAAAGAGGAACAAGGAACATTGCGAGAACCTTTGTAGGTTGAAGAATATGAAACAAGAGCTTAACGGATCAAAAGGAATATGAAAGCACACCGGTAGAAAAGAGAAACAAGGAACACCATGTGAACCTTGGAGTTTGCAAAGCTATGAATGACGAGAACAATGGACGAGAAGTACATGCAAACACTCCTGTTGAAACGAGATGTACAAGGAACGATAATGATCAATTACGATAACGCTCCGGTTGGAAAATGGGAGGGATAGAATATGAACTTGGCAAAATGAAAGCACTTGGATGAGACTTCGGTTAAAAGAGGAATGATAGACACAACACTCCGGTTAAATGGATTAGTAAGAAAAGAACACGATCCTCACAATTCGAGATGATGAGCGAAGAGAGCAACATCACCATGCCTCCGGAAGAAAAAATAGAAGATAGATAATTGGAATAAAGGAAGGGAGAAGAAAATGCCAACTTCTGCCACCAATGATCTTGGAAAGCACCCTTCCAAGAAGGTTAGAACGGAGTTGTTGGAAAAACCAACAACGAAACGAATAAGCTTGTAGTGGGCTTATAGAAAACTTCTCAAGATAGAGGCGAAATTCTGCCACTACGGAAACAGTTGATTGGATTGAGATCAACAAGGAGAAGAAAACTTCTTCACCAAGATGAGAAGGAGAAAATTTGATCATTGATAAACACCACAAATAGCTACATTCCTTAGGGAAGGCCATAGGTGAAATCTATACCAAGATAACATCAACAAAGAAATTGTTGGGTTGAAAAGATACCATGAACGAAGAAAAAATATGATGGGTTTAAATATCTCATTCTTGATAACTTGTGAATCATGAAACATGAAAATAAATTGTCAAGAATGACATATCACCATCTCAAAATGAGGTAGAAAGAATTGCACTTCGGAATGCAAGATGAAGAATGCTTGAACTCCTCAAAACAACACATGTGTTGAGCACCATGTTTATTTTGAAGTATGGCTTGACAGATCATAACTTCGAGAGAAATCTTGAAGAACAATTGAAGAATGAAAGGAATCCTTGACGAAGCACCATGTAGAGCCTCCATGAAGAACTCCGGTAATAAAGGATGATAAAAAGAAAGAAAAGTTGAAAACACAAGGTGAAGCCTTGCAATGATTTGGGTGGAGCTTTGAAATGATATAATTGAAATAACTTGGAGCTCCGGAAAGAAAAATGAACAAATGAGATCAAGAATTTTGATGAATCTCCGGAATAAGGAATTAATCACTTGGATGAAACAAGAATAAGAATTACATTATGCTTAGCCTTCACCAATTTAGATTGATGACAAGCAACGGATTTTGCATACTACTTATTCTCGTAGAAAGGATTAAGATAGATATTGCGCAAACTTGGGAAGGTCTTCAACAAACCACCGGTAGGATTGAAACAACGAATACATTAATATGATAACCAAGGAAGAGAATTCTTGAATGAACCACCGTAAGAATTGAGAATGAAAGTAGCAAAAAGGCACAATTCACTGGGAAAATTTAGAAAACGAATAAAGATACTTGACAGAATTTAGATACAAGAGAACAAGAGATCATGAACTGATTAGAGGATATTTGAACGATCCACCGGTAAGATTTGGAAAACAAGAGCTGCAGGCTGAGAAGGAGTACTATTCATAAATGATGGCCTTCGGATGATCGAGAAAGGAAGCAACTCCTGAAATGCGTCGGATGGTTGAAAAGAATTCTCACAGTCAAAAACAATTATGAGAGGATGGCATCAAGCTATAACCAAGAATCTTTGGAAGAACGGGTAAGGATTTACGAGGAACTCTTCTTCGGTCTTCAAGATCCGAGAATGACGACGAGAAACACCACCATGAATTGTTGAGATACTCCGGGATGAAAATTAGAAAGGTTGAACCAACAATGAAAAGAATGTGAAAGATCTTGAAGAAGGCATTTGACTGATGATAACTCATTCTTACGTCAAACTTTGCAATGAATTTGAAAATAACTCCGGAAAGAATTAGAAGAGTCAGGTAAGATCCTGTTAAAAGACCCGTGGGTTAGGCCCACTCAAAGATACACCGTTGAACGATTTAAAAGATAGCTTGCGCCGGTTGAATTAAATGGCCTGAATAAGGTAAGACCTCGAGATAGCTTGAAAGGATTACGAATAGAAACTCGAATCTTCTGGGATATCTTCAGCACTCCAGATAAACATGAATAGCAAGAGGTGGATGATTAAGAGGTGCACCGGCATGAGAAAACATTTGAAACGAGGAAAATAATACGATCACTGAAAGCTTGACTTGAGTCCACCGGAGAAGAAAAGGAACAAAGAATAATAAACTTGAAGCTCCGTTAGTATCTTCATGGGAAATCACCGGATAAGAATATTGAAAGAAAAGAATGAAGAGACTTCGCATCAATAAAAAGGATACTTGATTAAGAAATCTGAGTCCTTGAAGAAAAAGGGTGGGAGGGCGGGAAAACAAAGGCAACTTGGGCAGATGGAATAAACACCGTTGAGAAAACTTATAATTGATCTTCCGGATGGGAAGAATGATGGGATCATCTCGAAGAGAAACGCACCGGTTGGAAATAGAATTAAGATGGCAAACTTGATGATCAAGAAGGATTAGTATCCACATAGGAATATGAGAACACCGCTTAGAATAAGGTATGGAATCAACACTTGGCATTGAAGCAACTCAAATACCACAAAACAAAACAAAACAAAACAAAGGATTGGCTTGCGGAATAAGCCGGAAACAAACATATGATAGATCCCATATCGTATCATGTGTGTGTTGGAAAGATATCCTACGAGATACTTGAATTCCCACTTATAAACTCCCAAAACTTTCTGGTTATGCAATCTGGTGTTGGGGATACAGGGGACACAATATATCTCACCCAAACTAACAATACCTAGATCCAGCTGTATCCATCCTTCAACACATAACCAAGAAACCTTCGGAAATCGTGTACCTCAACCTTCGAAAAGCATCCGTTATACGAGTTATGGCAATACTCCCGAACTCCCGCCCCAGTACTGGGTGGCGTCGAGGTGATCTCACCAACAACTGCATAAAAGAGATTTTTGATGTCGGCGAAACTCAGGTATTCAGGAACTGCAACGATAAAATTGGGACGACAACACCTCGGAGCTCAACTCCCCGGGACACTGCCTCCCTCGCGAATAAATGGCTAGGGAGTCCAAATAAGAAAACGGAGATGTTTTATAGATGATTGGAGATGATCTGAATGCAATGGTGATGACTGAGCGGATCGGGATCGGGACACTTTCGGACGCGCGCGAGGGGTCTGAGGGATGTGCAGAGAGGTTAGGAAGCCCGGCAAGAGGGAAACGAAATTTGGTTGGTCACGGAACGTCAACGAAGGCAAAGGGAACGCGGCATCTACGAGCAACTACAAGTTTTAAGAAAACATGCGGATGCAATGCGGATGATGCAATGATGAATGCAACCGATAAATAAATCACACGGCGACAACGAAATACATGGAAGTCTTTTGGAGCGTCGGTCTGGGGGCGTTACAGGACAGCGGTGCGCTTGGCTCCGGAGTTCAAGCCATGCACATTCCAGAACATACACTTGAGGTTGTGATCCATTACAAAAGGGTTGAGTTTCGGGCGACAGAGAAGAGAGGGAGGGGGGGCAGGTTTACGCAGCAACAATTGCGGACGGAGATGGCTGGTGTAAAGCAAGCAGCATCTCCTCCGAAGGCACTTCCCAGCCATAGAATTCGGCAAAGGCCTGGATCACATCAATGGCGAGCGGGCGCTCGAAGAGCTTGGCATATTTGTCCAGGGTCGTGTTTGAAATGATCTCGTCATCCTGTAGGAGGCCCAGATGCCGCAAGAGAACTCACTTGGCCTTCTTCTCCGAGTTCAGCCCGCGATCGGCCTTAGCGAGACGATCACTCTTGCGCGGGGTGAAGTCCAAGGGAATAACACGCCGACGGCGCCGCGGGGTAGGAAAAAGCGGAGGAGCAACGGCGGTGCGGATCGAATCCACGTAGACAGTAAGGATGGAGTCGGTGCTGGCAGGAGTGGGCACAACAGCTTGGGGGGACCTTGGTACATGGTCATTGTCATGCATGAGTTGCATGGCTAGTGAGGGGCCAGATGGGCACGCAGCATTGGGGAGGAGGGGATGACCCGGATCGGCAGTGGCGGGGCCCTCCTGACCCGATAGGTCTGGCGCAAAAGGGGATGCAGGGGTCCTCCCGATCAGATCCGTGGGGCCATCCGAGGACACGAGAACAGGATCAGCTGCGCAGATGGGGCCGGACGGAATCTCTACGGAAGGCTGGGGACAGCAGGACAACGCGTAGGCAGCGGAAGCAGGGCACGCGCCATGCAGAGCGGCCTGAGAGGATGGGCAAGCAAACGAGGGGAGGGGCAGGGAGACAGGCAATGGGTCAGCCACCCTATTGCCGCCAAGCGGCACGCCAGTAGTGGGGGACGGGTCCGAGGCGACCAGGTCCATCCCATTGACCCTGTTTGAACCCAAAGCAGGGAAGGCGGGAGAGGAGGCAGCCGAGCGCGGGGAGGGACCATTCGCCAAAAGCGGCAACTCGGCGGCTTTTGCCAACGGTGGGAAGACCAGGCGGCTGGACACCGGTGGCCCATAGCGCGCGCTGACCGCAGAAGGGTGTGGGCCCAGAATGCCATGCAAGCCCCGAGGCACAGGATGGGTGGAGCGCCGGCGACGATGGCTCCCAGCCACAGCTGAGCCGCCAGCGGCGCGCGGGGAGAAGTCATGGCGACGGGGTAGGGCGGCGGGAGCAGCGGGGAGGGGGGTAAAGCCCCATCATCAGCACAGTCGCCACTGTCGGGAGCACGGCCGGAGACAGGGGCGGCCGGAAGACGATAGTCCTCAGAAGCGGAGACGCGGATGGAGACCGGGAAGCACAGCATGGCGTGACCGAAATGAAAGACCAAGTTCGGGTCAGCCCGCTCGACCGCCGCGCTCGGCGCAGTGAGGAGGAGCGAGGAATGGCGTCGGGGTTGAGAGTCCAGGCAGAGAGCCGGAACGTCGACATGTCAGCCATGCTAGCTGTCTCGGGAGCGAGTACGTCGATGTCGCAGAACGGGGATAGTAGCGTCTCTGCGGTAGCCCGCTCCCAGGCATGTTCAGGGATCCCACCTAGCTACAGGAAGACGAGGAAGCGCGCAGTGACCGGCACGGCCCCGACGGAGTCACTCCAAGGTGGATCAGCAGGCGGAAGCTCCGATAGCGGAAGACGGATGAGGCAACACGCGCGCGGTCGGCAGCAGCGCGGAAGCGAATGAGGAACTCATCGGGACGGAGACGGTGCAGAGAGAACGCGTCAGGGGCCTTGGGGTACTTCGCGCGGAGCAGGGTCGCGACATCCTCGCTGGAGACGCCGGAGCGGGCGCCGGCCACAATGATGGTGCTGCTGCAGCGCAGCCTCGGCCTCCGCAATGGCAGGAGACAGTGGGAGGTAGCACACGACGCTGGAAGGCCTACGAGAAGGGTGACCAGACATGGCAGAGAAGGCCTGGGATGCCACAGAGGCAGGATCTGAAGCAGGGGAGCCCAGCGAGGACAGAGGAGTGGAGGCGCCGGCAGAGGGCGCGGCCGATGGCTCGGGTGCGGACCAAGATTCAGAACGCGCCGACACGGCACCGCCCGCTGACCCGGAGAGCACGGGCATCGAGCCGCCAGACCCCAAGAACACCGGCGTCGCATCAGAGAAGACCGGCGTGGAACCACCCGACCCGGAGAACACGGGCGTGGCAGAGGAGCGTGGCGAGGAGGCCTGGAGGCGCTTGGAGGGAGAGGCCGGGGAGCGCGACCGGTTGCAGTTACGGGCGATGCGCTCGAAGAACCGGCAGCGGCGGCATCGAACATCTTTGCGGCACTCCGACAAGGGGTGGCCATCCCTCCCCAGACACCGAGGACACTTGCTGGGGTCCTAGCGGGAGGAGCGGCGCGGGCGGACGGTGGGGGAGGGGCGTCGCTGACGCTGCTGACGCAGGGTCCGCCGCCTGTGCCCACGAGGCACCTCCCAGCCACCAGCGGTTGCACCATCCACAGTAGGCGGGGCCAAGGCAGCCCTGTCGCGGTGGATCTCGGACCGGGGCCGGGGGCGGGGCGCGGGATCAGCCGAGCCCGGACAGGCCACCGGAGCATAGGGCCTGGGGCGACGGGAGGGGCGGCGGGGCGCAGAGGGCCTCGCGGAAGGAGGCCGGCACAGGCCGATGGACACTGCTCCCAGCGGAAGAGGGGCTGGAGTCAGTCCATCGAAGGGCGCGGGGCCGACCGCCGGAGGCAGCAGGGGAGGCCCTCTTCTGTATGCCCCTCTTCCCGGGTCCACTCGCGCCCCCTAATTTCCCGCCGCCACGCGCCGCCCATCGCCGCACTGCAGCACCCCCCGCGTGTCGCTCGGCTGTTTGCTTGTGACCTTGTGTATGTTTTCTAATCGGGCAAAAATCCATCCGCTAGTGCATAGCTAGTTAGCCTTCATGTGAATGTGAATATGTATATATGTAACCGCCGGGTCTGTCCAGCGCGTCACGCTCGGAGGAGCTCCGCCGCCGCCATAGGTCGCATTACTAACCTGGACGCCGCCGCGCCGTGCGTGCGGTGTCACCAGTTTAACCACTCACCAAGCCATTTCTTCCCATGTGCAAAGCTAGCTTGCTTAGTGGCTTCGGCTGATTGAATTTTTGTGGTCGATGTGCAAAGGAAAGCCGACTAGCCAATCGATCTGGTACAAAACACACATAGACGAGCGCCGGCATCGACATCTTCCTCACAACTTCAGGACGTCCGCCGAGGGAGGGAAGGATTGGGTCCGTCGAGGGAGCAGCGTCGCAGGCCCCAAAGCCTCTTTGTTGTTGCGCGCCCGCTCGGACTCTCCACTTTTTATTCCACCACATCGAAACATCATCCCCAGCCATCGTGGCCTCCTTTCCGTGTGTGCTAACGTAGGAGAGCGGGAGGGTTGGGATACAGGATAAAAATGACAGGTGGGCCAACTTAGTCAGTGAGGGCTCATTTGGTTCTTGGGGATGGAAAAGCCTGGGAGTAAACCCCAAGTGGGGATTTCCCTGCTCACATGGTATCCCGTCCAAACCATGGAGAATATCATGTTGCACTTTGGATCGAATCTTGGAGGAAGGAGGAGGGGGATTGGAGGCATATGGCAGAGGGTTTTCGCTGGACGGAGGCGGCGGAGAATCAGGCACCGCATCGTGGGTTTCCTCTCCAATCCCTCGTGACGTGAAAAACTGTCCCATGGAAACGACGCAGATCGGGATCCATAATACCTGGTGAGCGAGCGACCAAATGCTCCCGTAGTTTTCCACGGGCTGACTTGCCCCGTGGGCTGTACGCCCCGATTTTGGACGTGGATCCCCGAGGGATCACGTCGAACCAAACAAGCCCCGAGAGTCGCGATTTATCCCGGGCAAGATCATCTTTTTCCCGGTGCACCAAACGGATCCAGGGTGTAAATTGATCGGGATTGATGAATACAGGGTATGGACTTCGGGGATTTGAAGGTCAGGGTTCATTTGCGTCGCCCTCTACACCTTTAGGGTTCAAAATAGACTTCACACCGTGTGAGGCTGCCGGCCACCCCAAAGGAATGACTGAATTGGATTGATCCTCTGGTAGAGTAATATACATGGACAGGGTTTGCACAAGTGCCGGCCTAGCCAACTACCTCAGCCATACATGCGATAACAACTCCTATGCACTAGCTAAACTGATCGTACCGTAGGAGACCGTTTCCAACACTTTCTTCTCACAATTCATCCGTCAACTAGAATCGAAATAGTCGAAACGAGGACAAACTATGGATCATGACCCGCAAAAGAAAAGAAGAAACGGCGAAGATTACAGGAATGGAAACAGAATTGGTGCATGCTAAATATGACCCAAAATTAGAGAGGACTAGTAAACCAGCGTTTTGCTAAAGCACATCTAGATGTGCCATAAGTATTGCACATCATATGTCATTGATATTACATTGAGATTCGTGTGAATATTTTTTTTCTTTTTTTTTTTCTTTTTTCTTTATGCTTGATTCAATCACTTAGATGTGGAATAACTAGAGCACAAAATTAGAAGCCGAGATCAGCTCTACTCATACTATTGCAGATCAAGGAAATGATTGGGTTACTTTCCTGTGACAATTCATCGGGTGAACTAGAATCCAAATAGTCGAAACGACGATAAACGATCGATCATTACAGGAATGGAAACAGAATTGGTGCATGACTCATGCTACTTGTTGTATATTTATATTGGACCTATGCAAGTTGGACGGCGTACGGACGTGGCTACTAGCTAATTTTTTGAGTTTGTCTAGCCGAGGATGCAGGCCTTGAATGCGTCCATGTGCGCCGGGTCGATGGACACGGAGGCTTGCACCTCGCCCTCGCGCCGGCCGCCGACTAGCACCATCTCGCCGTCGTGGTTCATGGACACCAGCTCCACCCGCCCGGGCTTCCCGAACCCGAAGTCGGCCGCCTCGTAGGCCCGGAACCGAGGGCTCGCCGCCACGTTGGTCATCCGCTGAAACGGCAGCCGCATCAGCATCTGCATCCACCCCTTGTCCGTCCCGGACAGCGGCGCCGCCTCCATCTCCGCCACCGCCGCCTGCACGGCCCGCGCCGCGCGGAGGATGCCGGACTGGCCGAGGAGGTCCGCCGCGTCGGCGCAGCTCGCCAAGCACGCGCGCACGCAGTTGCCCAGGTAGGCCTCGCTGACTGGCGGGTCGAGGCGGGAGCGCAGGTCGGCGAGGAACATGAGGTACGTGTCGTCCCCTGCGCCGAGCCCCTTGGAACGAACGAACGCCGTCCAGCTCAATGCCGCCAGCGCCACGAACGTCGACACCGGTTTCGGCTTGGGCGCGTCGCCACCGGCAGCAGATTCGGCCGAGGCGAGGTCGTCGATCCGCCGCCTGAGCGACCGGATGTCGTCGGCGCCGAGGTAGAACGTCCGCCGCGCCCGAAGGAACCGCTGGCTGAAGTCGTACTGCCCCCTCACCTGCGAGTGGTAAGTACACACGATGGATAAGCTCATTCATGGCAGGCATTGCTTCCTTGCCCACGACTATGCACGGTCATGGAACTGAAAATTGTTCCGTGTGTCATCTATCTTGGAGGTGGCAGGCATACGGTTAGCATGGTGCAACCGACGAACCAACTACAGTTTAGTTGACGTAGCAAGCAAAAGTTGACAAAGCTACCAACGTACACGGAGCTACAAGCACTCCTACATAGATTCACGAACGTGGGAAAAAAAACAAGACATGAATTTACCACAGGGAGATTGGGCGCGACGGTCTTTAGCATGTCGCGGGCGAGCTCGTCCCCGTTGGGGTGCTGGATGACCTCCCGGCCGTAGTGCGGCGGGCCGAGGACCTTGGTGACCGGGGAGCCCTCGCGGGAAGCGGAAGACCAGGCCTCCATGAATCGCCAAACGGCGCATCCGTCCGCGACTACGTGGTGCACGGACAGGCCCACCGCCAGGCCGCCGCTTAGACGAGTGGCCTGCACTGACAGCACGGGCGCCGGGAGCACCCGGGCATCCAGCTCCGGCACCAGGCTCAGGAATGCCACGATGTCGTGCGCCTCGTCGCCGGCTAGACGCCGCACGTCCATATCGCCCTCGGCCTCCAGGAAGGCGACCCCGGCGTGGGTGCAGTCCACGAAGGCGTCCCCGGTCTCAACCGCGTACTCGAGCATCCCCGCCAGGGGCAGGTAGTGCGCCAGGGTGTCCGCAAGAGCGCGCTTGAGCCGCTCCACCACCGCCGGGAAGCCGTCGGCATCCCCAAGCTCGTACAGGAACACCCGCTGGATCGGCGGCAGCACGACCCACGGCGAATCGAAGAAGGAAAGTTCCACGCGCTGCACCTCCCCCAGCACCGAGGGCGCGACCCGGGAGACTGCGACAGCCCGCACGGCCGCAGCCTTGGCGGCGGCGTCGGAGCTTGCCTCGCCCATCCCGACGGGTACTTATCGGTCGTTCGCCGGAGAGCTAGGGTGGTGTGAGCTGACCGATGGATGGGCGTTTATGGGGTCCCACTTCCAACTGCGTCCAGCTTAAATCGCGGCAGCGGTGGTGGACGTCTTCTTGCGCAGGAAGGAAGGAAGATCAGAACAAAACTGATAATATGGCCGGCCTTGTGCAACTGCGTCCGATATATATGCTGCGTTGGTGGATGTACGTCTCGCTGCGCACAAAGAAGCGCGCACGCACGATACCAGAGCAGAACTGAAGTGAGATGCGTGGCTGGTTTTCTGGTGTACGTACACACTCTCCTTTTTATACCTGGAGACATCCTGACATGGCCACTCATTCAGCTCTGCTCATTGCTTATTTACTTTGGAAGCTACCAGCTGGTTCATCGCCGGAGAGTACAAGGTTTGCTGCAAAGGGACAGCCTGTTTCTTTATTCATTTTCATTTCGAAGGATAAAAACGACAGCTAGCGTGGCTGAACCCTGCCCTGCGGCGGACAAATGTGTGTCTGTGTGCGCCTATGCATGCTTCTCGAAAAGTTCCAACGACGCCGGAGATGGGTGAATGATGCGGTGCTTCCGTGAGGCATCACGTCAATCATGCAGACCTGACAGAGAATAGTCCAACATTTCGCCTCTTGTAATGTTTTCGATAGTGTTCGCACGAATGCATCACCGTGTATTCTCGACACCGGGATGATGCACCGCAGCTCACGTCGAAGCAGACCCGTCCGGAAGCGCGGTACGCAAGCAATCTGGCAGACGTTTTTATAGACCCAAAACCCCACAAGTCCGGGAAGGACCTCGTCAGGACGCGCGGCGGCTATGAGCTGCCCTAAGTCGACCTGATCGCCCCTAGTGCCTCGAGATTCGTCGCCCTTCAAACGAAGAACGAACGAAGAACGAGAAGAAGAACAACAAAGGGAGAAGGTAAAGGTAAAGACAAAATATGAAAGATTGATTTGTCGATTGTGTGTTGTTCAATCGGCCGTCACCCCTCAGGTATATAAGAGGCGGATGGACTTCCCGTATAAGAAAAAACTCCAAATCACGTTCAAATCTTTCCAAAATAACCGAATTCGGATTTAGGTAAGTCTGGAACATCAGTTCGGTTTTCAGGTCCCACGGGCCACAAACGACCTCGGATGAAGACGAGCCCAAAAGAAAATTTGACTGTTTCGACGAGACGAACAACTTTTGTGTTGAACGATTTTTTATTCAAAGCCATTGTGAGGGCCGAATCTCTCACACAAAACAGCTGATTGGTGGCGCTACCCATCACACAGGTGTTTGGTGGGGCGTGCCATATTTTGCCTTCTGGCAGGGCTGCATTCTGATGCCTCTAACTTTTGTATACGAACTTTGATTGGTACGATTTTTATATCAAAATCGACCGTTTCAACGAGGCGCACAACTTTCATCTTGAAATATTTTCCATCGGAGGCCATCTTAATTTAGTTTAAGGCCATTCTTTAATCTGGTGTCAACATGAGCATCTCTGAACTTGTCATAACTATTGCATAAGAGCTCCGTTTTATACCATGTTCTTATCCATCTCGGTCTTCTTAAAGAGAGCCATCCGGAGGTGACTTCCAATCACAAGTTTGAATTAGTCTTGATATAACTTAAATCTACTCTTTATGATTGTGCCACTTCTGAGCGCCAACATATGCCCCCCCTGTTTTTCGGCAAAGCTAGCGTGCCGAAAAATAATTTCTTCCATGCTGGTTCTAAGGACGATGTCAACACTCCATCGGCTATTTATATGCTTTTAGGACGATAAGTTTATATCGACCATTGCTTGTTTGAACCTCCTGATGCAAACTTAGGTGAAAACTTCTCAACTTCTATAACAATTCGATGATAAGGTTCCATAGATATGTATCTCAAAGGCATTCTCTGAACCATATTATTCACCCTTTCGCTAGGATTTTGCAGATAATCAAGAATGAACTTCCTCCAATCCTTGCTTCGCCTGCATAAAAGTTTCATTAGCGCCGAGGTGGTGAGCTCCAATTCGGCCTTACCTATGATGGCAAGAATAAGCATCTGCTATTGATAGATGTGCAATACACCATGGCCAACATGGTAGCCGGATGCTTGCTATGCCAACTCTCTCCAATTGTCATGTCTAGATATATGACGAATATTAAAACAACCCAAGGTAAATTTTATGTCTAGACATACCTTAAGATAAACTAAAAGTGATTCGTCAAAACATTGATAACCCTTGGATATTTGTTGCACTATACTAATAACGAATCACCGAAAGCCTCACTATGTACATCACCTATAGCAAGGAAAAGCTTCAATCCGAATAACAATGCATATTCGGCTTTGATCATTTGTGCATAAATATTTTCAGCGGCATGAGGCTTCACAGAATAGCACCACAAGGAGATATATAAACAACACCAACACCTTGGCCATTGCTACAAATTTAACCATCAATATATAATCACCATGGTACTAAAGAGATAAAGCTAAAATCAGTATTATGCATGATGTCAATATGGTGCTCAATAATAAAATCAACCATGATTTGGCTTTACATAAATTCTGAAAATAATAAGCCAAAGCACACCCAATAAAAACATAAGTTCACTTTGCAGTTTTGGTGAATTGGTCTATGCATAATATCTTAAATGACATCAATTTGACAAATTTCTATGCAAACACTTATCTCAAACTCTACTCAATCTAAGGACGATGTTAGAATACCACACCTGCCATTCTTAGATATATTCTTAGGGCGATAGATAAATATCGGCCATTACCATGAAGTCCATGTAGAATTCACCCACCAAAGCATGAATAGCCGAAATAAACAAATGAAATAGCAATAAAATATTTCGGCCCCTTTGTATTAGCAACAAAAATGTAACTAACCAGATGTATAGTGATTTGGTAATACCCTCTCATGATATGGAAAATTATGTTGCATTCATGGATCAAAATAAATCCATGGAGGGTAATTGATCATACCTAGGGATGAATTCCATGGAAAAGGCATCAATGACATGGTTGAAGAAAATGGATGATGTGCTAACCGAAGATTTTGATGTTGTGATACACACCTTTGGCTTAATTGTTTGTTGCTTCCATCCTGCTCTTTCTTCACTTTTTTAACACTTGTTGCAATAGAAGGTTGCACATCATTTTTATTTTGACTTGCTCCTCTCGGGAACCCATGCCATGTTCTTCTTTTTTAGCTCTTGTGCACTAAGATTTTGTAATTCCTAATTTTGCCAATACGATAAGCCGAGTGGGCATTTCGGCTGTGATTCTTTTTTGACCAATGACAATTCTTTTTCGGCCTTGTGCACCCTCAACTTCTTTTCTTCAGATTTGACACTTTGACTCTTAACAATTGATTGCTTCACTTCTTTGCCTTTTGTAGCCAATGCGAGCTCCTTAATTGGCTCTTTATCTTTTAAGATCAAATCTGAATTGGCACTCTTGCGGCCATCTTTTTTAACTCGATAAACTTGCTTGACCATATGTTTCTTGTTCCTTGAGCTCCGGACCGATTCCTTATGATTGAAACGGTCTTTAACATGTGATTGTTCAAATGTTAATCTTTTTGGTGCTGCATAATATTTGTGAGATGGTCTAAAATAAGATGAAGAATGCACCCTTGTATCATATCTGTCCCATGATGGATATGAATTTACATGATCATAGGAAGTTATCCATGGCATTGGCATTGGCAGCACAAAATATGGATATGAATATACTGCATTAGAATTCTCATTTTGCCAATACCGATCCTCGGGTTTGCGCCTAGGGGGTGGTCTTAATGCTCTTAAATTACTTGGCCGATAAGCACTGTTCTCCTCACTTATCTTCTGATATTTTTCCAATAGTAGCGCGAAAGTGACTTTCGGCCTTTTACCTTTGTGCTTACCTCGGCCTTTGCTTTCTTTTGGTTTGCTTTCATAGATCATTGGATTTGCTTGATGCCCCCCAGTCCTTAGCGTCTTCATTGTAGCTTCGATGTAATTCTCGCCCTCAAGTATATGTTCATTGTGCTCTTCAAGAACTTCTTTAGTTGAAAGCTTGATCTCGTCACCTGTAGTTTTTACCTTCTCTTCAAGTAGACGATGCAAAAACTTTTTGCCATCACGACTAATCGCAATAGACTGGTCATCTCTTGGTGTTTCAACAAATTTCAATCGTCCCTTTTCAATGGATGATTTAACTATTTGACGAAACATGTTGCAATCCTCAAAATTATGCTTGAACGAATCATGCAACTTACAACACTTTTGTCCTTGGATAGATAGCTTGGTATAGTGGTCACGAACTCTAATATAATTATTTTTCAGCAACAAATCAAATATTTGATCACACATGCTTGAATTGAATGTATACTTCTTATTTTTTAGCCGGTCTGGGTGTGAGTACGGCTTTAGAGATAAGCAAATGAATGGTTCAGATTTGGAATCTCCCCATTCGGCTCTGCAATGTGTTTTGCACTCTATATCCGATGTCTTTCGATAAGATATCATAATAACATCGGTTTTCTCAAAAGAATTTAACATTGACTTTAAATTTCTGACAACAATATGTCACTATCAGTCTTTATAAATGGCGCAATGGGTTGACCCATATGCTCAATAACAATTTTATTGCTAACAATTAAATTACCCTTCTTCATTGGTCTTTCAAAATTACTTATGAGGATTTTTCTAATAGATGCATCAACAATAAAGTTGTGACCAAATCTAAAAACAGGTAAACTACTTGCAAGCCATACCTCTTCAAATATGTTGGGCGAGCACGATGATGATGCGACTTGAAGAACATCTTGCTCCATCTTTGGATGGCTCCCCAATGCCTTGTCATCATCTTTTTCTTGATTCCGTGCATCATTGCTTTGAAGATCCATGTCCGCCGAACTTTGTTCGGCTACTTGTTCTGGCCCTTGAGGCTTGTCAATTTCTGTGGCATGAAACTCATAGGGCAGGAAGTAGGTTACATTGACTTCAGAAAAATCAAGCATGGTTGTTTTGCTATGCTTGCCATGCCCTTTCTCAATAATGCTTGCCTCTTTGGACTTGATGGACCCGAAATATATACTACTTGATTCGGCTTTTTCATCCGAAGCACTTTCATGTTTCGAATCATCCTTTCTTTCATTGATTCTACCAATTGGCAATGCTTCTTCTTATTCGAGCCAATTCTTTTTCTGTTTGTTTCTGGCAGCGAGCGGCAAAGTCCGCTTTAAGTTTTCCTCAATTTCAGCCTACTCAGGATATGATTTCCCCCCAATGCTCTTAGATTCTTTCGGCAATGACACATGGGTGTTGCCGAAAATTTGCAATTGTGTAGGGGGTGTACAATATGATGTTGCACTAGGTGAAGGCATATGCATTGTTGTAGAACCATATTTTTGCTCGCCAAATCTATCAATTGGCAAAGATTCATCTTCTTGCAAAACTCTAGCTCTTATTCATTATAATCAGGAACTAACCCCTTATCATGTTCTTCAAGGCAAAGATCACTAATCTTATTACTTCGAGCTATATCCCTTCTTATCGTAGGCACTTCCCATTCTGTAAGGGATTGCTCCGCAATATTTTTAGTTTTTTCAGCAATGAGGTGTTGCCGAAATTATGCAAATGGGTAGAGGATGCATTATATGGTACAATATTAGATGATGGCATGTGCACTCCTGGAATTTTTTCACTTATTCGGCTATGACCATGAAGGTGTGGAGCCGAATTATGAGCATCTACAGTTGTATACGGTGCCGAAAAATTACTAACATGAGGTGTAGCATATGGTTGAGAGTAACTGGCCGAATAGCCAGCAGTAGCATGGCCAATTCTCTCATTCATCGGCATGGTTGGATTAGTATATTGCACATTAGTTGCCGATGAATAAAAGGGTGAAACACTTTCTTCCATGGCATTGGAAATTCTAACATGAGGTGTTTCAAATTTATTAACCAAAGTCGCCATGTTGTTCATCGGCATAACGATTTGTGGGGTTGCCGATCCATGAGTTGGGATACATATGGTGCATATTACTAGTATCATAAGAAGTTGAAGCATGCAAATTACTTTGAATCGGCCCTTGCACGTAGTTAGATGCATGATTGAAAAACCTAGGATTGGTCTATAGAGTATAGTCATTGAATGATCTAGTAACACCATATGAATTATTTGCATCTACACAAGGGGATTGGGTATTAATATTACCTTTGTAGACTACAAACCTTAGATGATGATCTCTTCGTAGCAAGAACAGGCTGGAGACCGTTCGAAGCTTCGTCCCCAGTGGAGTCACCAAAAAGTGTGTTCGCACACGAACACGTCACTGTGTACCCTTGACACCGGGGGTGATGCACCACAGCTGACGTCGAAGGAGACCCGTCCGGAAGCGCGGTACACAAGCAATCCGGCGGATCTTTTGTAGTCCCGAAACCCCACATGCCCGGGAGGGACCCTGTCAGGGCGGCTATGAGCTGCCCTAGGTTGACCTGATCGCCCCTATGTAAGTGGAAACGACACCTATGGGGTCACTGGGATCCCTTCTACGGTTGGCCAGCGCGAGGTTGTGCAAAGAGCAGGTCTGACAGGAAGCACACGGATCGTTTACCCAGGTTTGGGCCGCAAAGATGCGTAATACCCTAGTCCTGCTTTGGTGGATGTATTTGAGTGTTCTTGTGTTCTTGAGCTAGCTACGGGGTGCAACTTGCCCAAAAAGGCCGAATCCTTCTCCTGGACGCCTCGGGCCTCCTTTTATAGGCAAAAGGGGTCGCCATAGTGGCACACAGGAGGTGGAAAGGTCTACAGTTGATAAGCCTATCCTCTGGGACCGTCGGACAAACACATTTAATGCGCTGCCGACGTGCCCCCCTTGCTTTATCGGGGACGCCAGGGAAGCATGTCCCAGCCGTCGCCGCCTCGCCTGGCCTCGACATGCATCTGAGCTGATGAAGCATCGCGGTGCCACGTTGGCTGGCTGCTGGGCTGGCGCGGTGGTGGAGCCTTCATGAAGGGTCGCATGCCACCACGTAGGTGCTTGCTGAGTCAGTGTAGAGGCCGCCCGTCGCCACGCAGGTGCCTTCCCAGCTGGTTGAGCTAGCAGCTGCTTGGGACGGCGGTGGAGTCCTGGCAGGTGCGGGCCCGACTGTGGCCCCGCTCATGCCCTCGGCAAGGGTCTTGCCGTGGCGTTGCAGTCGACCCCGGCAAGGCGCATGCCGGGGGTCTTGTGGATTTCCTCGGCTAGGATCCCACCGAGGGTCGCCGTCTTCTGGTTCTTATCTGATCCTGTGTATTTAGGATCTTCACAAAGATCTACATGCCACCACGGAGGCGCCTCCCGAGCCCTGGTCCCAATGTGATTGACGGTGTTGGAACCCTTGGGATGAAGGGCGGCGCGCTCCGCTAGTGCTGGGCAAGCTGCCCCGGCAAGGGGCCTGCCGGGGGAGTCCATGTGACGCCCCCGATTCAATGATAAACTAATCATACACGCAAACGTGTACGATCAAGATCAGGGACTCACGGGAAGATATCACAACACAACTCTAAAAATAAAATCAGTCATACAAGCATCATAATACAAGCCAGGGGCCTCGAGGGCTCGAATACAAGTGCTCGATCATAGACGAGTCAGCGGAAGCAACAATATCTGAGTACAGACATAAGTTAAACAAGTTGCCATAAGATGGCTAGCACAAACTGGGATACAGATCGAAAGAGGCGCATGCCTCCCGCCTGGGATCCTCCTAAACTACTCCTGGTCGTCGTCAGCGGCCTGCACGTAGTAGTAGGCATCTCCGGTGTAGTAGGAGTCGTCGTCGACGGTGGCGTTAAGCTCCTGGGCTCCAACTTCTAGTTGCGACAACCAGGTAGAATGGAAAGGGGGAAAAGAGGGAGAAAAGCAACCGTGAGTACTCATCCAAAGTACTCGCAAGAAAGGATCTACACTACAGATGCATGGGTATCAGTGTAAAGGGGCAATATCGGTGGATTGAACTGCAGAATGCCAGAATAAGAGGGGGATAGCTAGTCCTGTCGAAGACTACGCTTCTGGCAGCCTCCATCTTGCAGCATGTAGGGAGAAGCAAACCAACAGGAAAGATAGGGAGATGGAGAGTGACGTTCGCTGGAGCGCTCGGTTCGCGGCGGACTTGGCGACCGCGCGGGACGTCATGCTCGACGATGGCGAACTACGACTGCGTAAGGAGGCGCTCCGGATCGTGCTCATCGGCGCGCGTGGGATCACGGTGGATGCTCGTTACCTCAGATCTGGTGAGTCGATCGACATCGGGGATATCGTCTCGTTTCCTTGCCATTTTGCTAGGGTTTGTGATCGCCTCCCGTTGAGTGGCGTGGATTCCGGTGAGGGTGCGCCGCCGTATGGCCCACCGTGGTACACGATTCGCGGGCACGGGCACACGAGTTTGGGATCGCACCGCCGACCGCCACATATGACAGATGGTCCCGGGGTGCTGGGACGCGGACCGGTCCGCCATGGATTGGATGCGCGCCACGTGGGTGAGGGGAGATCGGACTGCCATGAGAGAGCTGGACCTAGGGTTTCCGGGGGCGCCGCGGGTATTAAACGTGCGGCCGCTACCCCTTCCCCCATTTTAGATCTTGACGAGAGCTTCACCCACTTTTGGAGCGCTCCGCCTCTCGCCAGATCTAGGGTTCGTCCAAATTTCTCCTGGTGGGAAGGCAAAATCCATGGTGACCTTCATTCCTTTGCTCAAGTAGTTGCCTCCCCTCCCCCCACAAATCCTCCTGCTAGATCCAAGGGCAACGTGTCTATTGAGATGAGAGGGGATGGCTTTGGTGCGGGCCGCCATGGCCGCGGGGCTGGGCGATTCGATCGCGGCCGCGGCTTCGACTCCAACGTGTGGAAGCGCAAGACGGAGATGGGGAGCTCCTCCACGACCGATGAAAAGTGGGAGAAGCGGCCGGCGGCCCGCAGGCGAACCACGCCCGGCAAACTCGGTGGGACGGCGACGCTGGTGACCTGCAAGGGTCGCACAAGCTGGCGCTGGTCGAGGGGCAGCAGGCAGCTCCGCCTCCCCGTCAAGAGAGGCGTGGGGGAGACAACGACGAGATCCCCGGGCCTTCGACAAGAATAACACCTCTACGGAGAATCACGAGCATTCTTCATCCGGTACTATCGCTCCTCTCTATGATAGTTTCCAGATCTGTCACCTACCTGGTCATTTTACTGTCCGTTGCCCGCAAGCTTTTTGTGAGAGATGTAAGAAGAGAGGCCACCTGTCCATTGTGTGCAATGAGTTCTTCCCATGGGATCACACACCTGTGATGTGTGCATTCCAATCCAAGGGGCAGGGTTTTTTCTACATTCCTGATTTCAGTGTGGACAGATAGGCTAGAGAAAAAATCTTCAACATTGTGGTCACTATAACGGATGGCTCTGCTCCAACCAAAGATATTGAGCATGTATTGAGTGTTTATGTTGGACAAGGATGGCGTTGTTCTGCCGGATTCTTTGCTCCACAGAAATTTGTGATGAGAATGCCGAACCCTAGGGAAGTTGACAGAGCTCTGTTTGTTGAAAACATTAAACTGAAATAGTGTGGTGTTAGTGTCAAGTTCTCCCCCTAGTCTGAGGATATTGACTCTGAGGGTCTGCTGGAGATCGCCTGAGTTAGGATTGGAAAAATTCCACCTAATAAGTGGTGTGAAAAAACTGTAGCTTATGTGGGATGCCTAGTTGGGATCACTCTGGAAGTTGATATGTCAACTATCAATCGCCCCTCGTCTGTCAAGGCTAAGATTGGATGTCGTTCGATTGCCCAACTCCCTGCCACTACTGAGGGAGTGCTTGCACGACGCTTTCATAGATTCACTTACGAGGTTGAGGAGGTTTTGGTCAGAAATCCTGTTGAAGAAGAAACTATGGATCCCATTCCTGATGAAAGAACCAAAACTGACCAAACCCCTAAAAGGAAGCGTGCTGAGCAAGAGAAAGAAGAAACCCACAGTGAAACTGCTGGGCGTAATGCTCATGGGGGATCTTATCGTGGTGGCAAGGCCTGTCGCCTGCTATGCGATGAAAAAGATGGATCTATTTCCTCTGAGAGTGATACAGACAACTCCTTACTTATCGAAACTATGCAGAGAGAGATGGATGAAAAAATGCACGAGAAGTGTGGGGGCTCATCGAACTGGATTGCCCCCCTGAACCCTGAAGTTGCTGAATCCTCTATCCAAGATATTCAGGTGACAAGTGCTTCTCATAACCAAAATTCTATACCTTGTCGAACTGTTCCTAACCTGTCTCAGATTGTGGAGGTGACTGGTGAGGTGGACCCTGGACTAAAAACTTCAAGCAGCTACATGGTACAACTCCCATCTTCTGAAAATGTGGAGGAAATCATACTTACACCTCCACTAGCACCTGAGGCTCCACTGAGATTCAGCAAGCGTAATGCTCCTGGAATGCAGGACAAGATGGAGGACAAGGCCAGAAAACTTGCCAGCAAGAAAAATTTGGAAGGTAACACTTCACCTGCTCATAAAAATTCCTTTGCTGTCCTGTCTAATAATGAAATGATTAGTAGGGCTAGCAAGATGGGGGTAGATATACCTGATGATAATTTTACTGCTGTTGATATTATCAGAGAACTAGAATGTGCTAGAAAAGAGCTAGAGGACAAAAAGAAAAGTGATACCACTAGTCAGGAGCCTGAGGACCTGGTGGTGGTTGATGGTCTGGTTAGGAACACCCCTATGAACTTAGAGTGGCTAGGTCAAGAAGAACATATATATGAACAAATCTCTTTTGATAAATCTAGAAAGAAAAAGCAGCATAAATCAGCTGTGAAGGTCCCTAGGCCTGTGACTAGGAGCCAGAAGAAAAAGAATTCTGACAATGATCCTTTAGGTAACCCTGCCCCGTCTCCTGGCAGGGTTAGTCGAGCTAAATTCCACAAAAAGGAATGGCCACCTGCCTCTCAGACATGATCAGTGACCATTCCCTGGATTTTCTGGGGTTGCAGGAAACTATGAAGAAAGACCTCACTCCTAAATGCTTGAGAAGGATTGATCCCTTTGACATATTCTAATGGGACTGGGTGCCTTCTGTAGGCAAATCTGGGGGGATCCTGTGCGGTGTAAGGAGATATACATTAGAAGTAATTTCCTGTTCTAAGGGTAAATATGTGCTCCAAATGATACTTCTTGACAAGAAGAAAAAGTTTCAATGGGGATTGTTAGTGGTCTATGGGTCGACACACGATGAATTCAAAAATGAATTTTTGATTGAACTAGCTGCCTCTTGTAGTGGCATGAGTGTGCGCTACATAGTAGGGGGAGACTTTAATATTTTGAGGCACCCTGGTGAGAAGAATTAAAAAATGGGAAACAATAAAGCTACTGACCTTTTTAATTCCATCATCAATACTCTAGCCCTTCGAGAAATTCACATTAGTGGGGGGAAGTATACCTGTACCAACAATCATGCTCATCCCACCCTGGAAAAGCTAGATCGCATCCTGATGTCCAAAAGTTGGGAAGATGTTTGCCCAATGGTTTCTGTGAGGAAATTAGTTCGAGAAATCTCTGACCATAACCCCTTTGTTGCTCTCCTCTGGGGAAGAAGGGCGCGAAGCGCCAAAACCTCAAGAATTTCGTTTTGATCTTTCATGGCTCAAAGATGACAGCTTCATGACCACTGTTGGGAGAATCTGGGCTAGGAAAGTTACATCGACCGACCCAATAGATGTCTTGAATATCAAGTTGAAAAGATTTAAAACCTATTTCAAAGGGTGGGGCTCGGACAAATATGGGCACGATAAGAGAAGAAAAGAGGAGCTCCGCATAGAACTGTCTATGCTGGAGGAACTAGAAGAGGAGGATATGTTGCCCCCTGACCTTTACGGTAGGAAAGTTGATATTAGTGCTGAGCTTTACGAGATTTTGGTGAACGAGGAAATTTTTTGGCTTCAGCAATCCCACGAGTGCTGGCTCCTCAAAGGGGATTTAAACACTGACTACTATCATAAAATTGCCAATGGGCGAAAACGCAAAAACACAATTCAATCACTTAGGGTGGGTGAGACAGTGATTGAGGGCACGGATAACCTAATTTCTCACGCTACTGAGTTTTACAAAGAGCTATTTGGCCCAGCTCCTGGTAACCAACTCCACCTTGATCCGGATACCTGGTCGGCTGAGGAGAAACTAAATGAGAAGGATAACGCTGACCTTTGCCGTGCTTTCACAGAACAGGAGGTTAGGGAAGCCCTATTTGATATGGCTCCCAATAGGGCTCCTGGACCTCATAACATCCCGGCCGAATTCTACCAGGTGTGTTGGGAGATTGTCAAAGATGACATTATGGCCTTGTTTGTCACTTCCACCAGGGGAAACTGGATGTGCAGCGGCTTAACTACGGGATTATTACCCTTCTCCCAAAAACCTCTGGGGCTGGGAAAATCCAGTAGTACAGGCCCATTTGTTTGCTGAGATGCCCATATAAACTGATTACAAAAGTCCTTGATCGTAGAGTGGCTATCTATGCGGATAAACTCATCAGCCCTACCCAAAAATGCATTTGTTAAAGGCAGAAACATTATGGATGGTGTCCTGTCTCTTCATGAAATTCTTAACTACACATATGTTAAGAAAAAGAGTGGGGATTGTCCTTAAACTGGATTTTGAAAAAGCCTATGACAAGGTTAATTGGGACTTTCTCCTAGAATGTCACAAGATGCGAGGTTTCAATGATACTTGGTGCGGGTGGGTTAAACAAATACTCTACAATGGGACTGTTAGTATTAAACTTAACAGCAATGTTGGTCCTTATTTTCAAAGTAAGAAAGGGGCCCGCCAGGGAGACCCACACTCTCCTTTTTTATTCAACCTGGCTGTTGAGTGCCTCACCAAAATGATTAAAAAATGCTCAGAAAAATAAGCTGATAGTGGGCCTAGCTTCCGATCTTATTCCTGATGGAGTGGCGGTCCTTCAATACGCAGATGACACCATCATCTACATAGAGGATGACATTGACAAAGCAATCAACCTGAAGTTTTTGCTGTACATGTTTGAGATGATGTCTGGCCTGAAAGTTAACTTTCAGAAGAGCGAAATTCTTACTGTAGGTGGAGATGAGACTGTTGTCCATAAATATGCTGAGATATTTGACTATGAGGTTGGCAGTTTCCCACTTAAATACCTAGGCATGCCTGTCAGTTATGCTAACCTAAAAACCTCTCATTGGGAATTCATTGTTAGCAAATACTTGAAGAGGTTCGATGCCTGGATTGGCAATGCTGCCTCGATGGGGGGGAGACATACCCTGCTTGATTCAGTTGTCACACAGCTCTCCCTTTACCACATGTCGATGTGGCTAATGAATAAAACCTTCATTGAAAGGCTAGACAAACACAGACGTTGTTTCTTTTGGCAAGGGTGTAACAAAAAGAAAAGATACTATCTTGTCAAGTGGAGTAGAATTTGTAGATCCAGAGACAAAGGGGGTTTGGGCAAAAAAGACCTCCGGGAACAAAATATTAGTCTCATGGTTAAATGGTGGTGGAAGCTAGAGACTCAGAATGGGTTGTGGCAAGATATTGTCCGAGCCAGATATCTCCGCAACAAATCTGTTGCTGACATTACCCCCAGGTTCTCTGATTCGCCTTGTTGGAAAAACTTGCTTAAAGTAAAAGACATCTATATGATGGACAGGAAAACTGAGATTGGTGCTGGGAACTTGACTAGAGTGTGGAAAGATCCAATGAATGGGCTGACCCCATTGCAGGATCAATACCCACGTTTGTTTGAGATATGCAACCGTCCGGATAGCACCCTGGACAAGAGAAATGAGCTTGAGTCCACCTCTATATTCAGGCGTAGGCTTACCCCTGAACTGTCTGAACAGTGGGAAGCCCCGCGCGCTGCTATTAAAAACATCCCTCTGACTGAGAAAAGTGATCGAGTTTTTTGGAGCTTAAACCAAAACGGCAAGTTCACAGCCAAATCAGTTTACAAGATGTTGGAAAGACCTCTTAGTGGATGCCATTACAAGTGGATTTGGAGAGCCAAAATCCCTCTGAAGATCAAAATCTTTCTCTGGCAATTATCACAAGACGTGGTGCTCACGAGGCAAGTCATGAAAAAGAGAAAATGGACAGGAAACCCGTGCTGCTCCTTCTGCAAAGGGCTGGAGACAGCCCAACATCTCTTTTTTACTTGCCCTGTGGCCAGGGTAGTATGGCGATCCATCGGGGTGGTGCTGGGCACTGACAAGTGCCCCAAAAACTACTGGCAATATTTCGTATGGTGTCACAAATTTCTTCCTAGGAAGAAGTCTTTTTATGCGGTGTGCCTGGCGGCCACCTGTTGGGCTATATGGTTGGCTCGCAATCGGGCCACTTTTCAAAAAAAACAAAAAACAAATCAAGACTCCTTTTGAGATTGTGTTTTCTCTGTGCTCCTTTCTGTTATACTGGACAGGTCTACAGCAAGGGGATGCCGCCAGGGAGCTGCGTACGGGAGCGGAGATGATCAGGGCTAGCACAATGCAGCTGATGAAGATGTGTGACGCCGCCAAGCAAACGATCCAGGGCGCCTGATGCTTTCAAGGTGCTGCAGTTGAAGAAGATGGATGGCTCGCGCCGTTTACCTGCTGGCGTTTCTACCTGAGAGATGTTTTCTACCTGGCTGGCAAAACTCTATGACCGATCTAGTTTGATCTTTTGGGCCTGTAATAGGATAGACTTTATATTCGTGCTACTCAGGTTTTCGTCCTGCAGCATTCGTTTCGATGGCGAGCGAGTGCGGTGGGTTTCCTGGTAGTGCAGGAACTCGCTCTACCTCTTTCCCTCCTCCTGTTTTCTCTGTTTGTAACTGGTTGTATTTCCGTTCTATGCAATGGAAAGGGGTAAAGCCCGGTTCTAAAAACAATCTTGTAGCATGTAGAAGAGAGTAGATGGTAAGTTCACCAAGTATCATCGCGTAGCATAATCCTACCCGGTGATCCTCCCCTCGTCGCCCTGTGTGAGAGTGATCACCGGGTTATATCTGGCATTTGGAAGGGTGTGTTTTATTAAGTATCCGGTTCTAGTTGTCATAAGGTCAAGGTACAAATCCGGGTCGTCCTTTTACCGAGGGACACGGCTATTCGAATAGATAAACTTCCCTGCAGGGGTGCACCACATTACCCAACACACTCGATCCCATTTGGCCGGACACACTTTCCTGGGTCATGCCAGGCCTCAGAAGATCAACATGTCGCAGCCCCACCTAGGCACAACAGAGAGGTCAGCACGCCGGTCTAAATCCTATGCGCGCAGGGGTCTGGGCCCATCGCCCATTGCACACCTGCACGTTGCGTACGCGGCCGGAGAGCAGACCTAGCAACCTCCATTTCAAAGGAAGTTGCGTTACGCGGTCCAACCCGGCGCGCGCTGCTCAGTCGCTGACCTCAAGAAGGCTTCGGCTGATACCACGACGTCGAGTGCCCATAACTGTTCCTGCGTAGTTGGTTAGTCCGTATAGGCCAGTGGCCAGACTCAGACCAAATACCAAGATCTCGTTAAGCGTGTTAATTGAAGTATCCGCGGACGCCGACCAGGGCCAGGCCCACCTCTCACCTAGGTGGTCTCAACCTGCCCTATCGCTCCGCCACCAAGTAACAGTCGGGGGCCGTCGGGAACCCAGGCCCATCTCTACCGGGATGGAGCCACCTGCCCCTTCAGCCCCCATCTCCGAACATTATCATAAGTAATGTAATAGTATAAAGTATATAGCATATGCCCGTGATCACCTCCCGAAGTGATCACGGCCCAGTAGTATAGCATGGCAGACGGACAAGAGTGTAGAGCCACTGATGGAATACTAGCATCCTATACTAAGCATTTAGGATTGCAGGTAAGGGTAACAACTGTAGCAACAATCACAGACTATGCATCAGAATAGGATTAACCGAAAGAAGTAACATGCTACACTGCTCTAATGCAAGCAGTAGAGAGAAGGAATAGGCGATATCTAGTGATCAAGGGGGGGCTTGCCTGGTTGCTCTGGCAAGGAGGGGTCGTCAACAACGTAGTCGTACTGGGTAGCAGCGGCGTCGGTCTCGGTGTGTAATGAGAGAAGAGGGGGAAGAAACAATAAATATAATGCAAACATAAGCATGACGATGGAAGACATGACAATGCCCGGTGCTAGGTGTGCCCTAACGCTGTAGGAGGTGGTACCGGTGAAGGGGGGAAACATCCGGGAAAGTATTCCCGGTGTTTCGCGTTTTCGGACAGATGAACCGGAGGGTGAAAGTTGCATGTTTGCTATGCTAGGGATGTGTGGCGGGCGAATGGGCCGCGTATCCGGATTCCTCTCGTCGTTCTGAGAAACTTTCATGTATAAAGTATTTTCATCCGAGTTACGGATTATTTTATAATAATTTTTAAAGTTTTAATTCAATTTTGGAACTAACAGACTTTAATTAATTAGAAAAGGTAATTATTGGGTCGGTGTAACATCAACATGATGTCAGTAGCTCTACAGGTTGACTAGGTCAACCCTGGCACGTGGGGCCCATTCGTCATAGTCTCAGGTTAATTAAACATGGTTAAATAGTTAACTAAATGATTAGGTTAATTCATTTTAATTAGATTAGTTAAATAGGATTAATTAACTTAATTAATTAATTACTAATTTATTTATTTTAACTCTTCTTTTAATTCGTTCTCGGGTGGGGCCCCTTGTCATAGGCCCAGGGGGCCTAACGGGCGCACGGGCGAGCGGGCGCTGGGGCGTTGTGGGCGGAGCCAGGCGCGGGTGCTGGGCGCCCGATTGGGCGAGGCCATCAGCGCGTGGTGGGGCTCGACGTTCGGCGCCGGCGAGGCACGGCCGACCGGAGTGGCGCAGGGCGTCGGAGCGGTGCAGCAGCGGTTGCGGCGGCGGGAGCGGGCACGCGCGGCCGCGGCGGAGCAGGCAGGCATGGCCGTGGGCACGCGGGAGCGCGACTAGGCACGCGCTGGGCGCAGCAGGGAGAGGGAGCGGCGGGCGTGGGCGCGGGCGATGCAGAGGCAGGAGCTAGCGGCAGGCAAGGCCGGTGAGGCCGACGGGCGGCGCGCGCGCGGTGGCTGCCGGGGCGACGCACGGGGGCGCGCGGAGGAGCACGTCGGGGAGGTCATGAGTTGCGAGCAGCGTCGCGGCAGAGCGAGTCGAGGCTCGGGCGCGCGCGGGGGGCACGCCGGGCGGGGTGGCACGCGGTGATGCAGGGGCAGGGGCGGGGCGCGGGGCGCACGGGGGAAAGGGGGCGCGCGACGCGAGGGAGGGCGCGTGCGCACACACAGGGACAGGGGAGGGAGAGGCCTGGGGCCTCACCGTGATTCGTAGGGACGGGGGCAGCGGGGGTCGGGGTGGTCGACGGGGATGACAGCGGAGAGGAAGCAGGCCGGTGGGGAGGAGGAGGCAGGCCTGCGGGGAGGTCCGGCGAGGTCGTCCTCCAGGGGGGTGGCGATGCGGCATCGACGAGGTGGCGCCGGGGACGGCGACGAGCGCGGGGGAGGGGCGACGGTGCCCGATCCAGATCGGGATCGGGAGGAGACGTGGGAGAGAGGGGAACGTCGGGGGGAGTGGGGTGTGTGCGCTAGGGTTTCGGGGGTGGGGAGGTTAGTACTCGCGGGTGGGCCGGCCTGGTTGGCCCGATGGCCAGCTGGGTTTTGCTTTTAGATAAGTTAGGTTCTGCTTTTCTTTTTATTTAATTGTTTTGTTGTTTCCATCCACTATAAAATATCTAGGCATTTTATAAAAATGTGTTTATTGCACCATATTTACATATGCAAATTATGGCACCTCCTGAACATTTTTGTTTTAACTTTTGAAATCTTTTATTGTTGACATTAATTTGAATTTGATTTTTGAAACGGTTTCGAATCATCGTGAGGTTAACAAGAGTGACCGTGGTGATGTGGCATCATTAGCGTGGGATTACTATAGCTTAATTATCTGGGCGTCACAAATCTCCTCCACTACAAGAGATCTCGTCCCAAGATTTAAGAGGGGAGTAAGGGGGAAAGGATTTGGTTACGAAATTCTAACGAGTATTCTCCGCCTAGGTTTCTCTTCTCGAAGTGGTCGATCCATAGCGTTGATGTCTTCATTCCTATGTATCAATACATCATGATGAGGTTGTCATCCTTCCTTCAAGAATTCACCGAACTTGCGAAAGGATAAGAGGGATAAAACTCTATAAGGACGGGTTCTAACAAGATTGAGCATCGGACAGTTAACTCATGGGAGGAAGCATAAGTATCTCTCGAATTGAAACTTAAGAAGATATCGAGAGCAAAGTAAGAAGGTACCATGAGAAGTTTCAAATGGATAGGCAATCGTTCGATGTCTGAAACAACGCGCGAAAGGGGTCCAGAGCAACGAGATTGAGTATTGCGTCTGTTACCAGAATAGATCACTAGGACGATGGCCCGTGAATTACATATGAGGCCACGCGCGAGGGATAACTTTGGAAAGCGTGGGTGTATAGGAGAGTCAGGTTTCGATCATGTGGAACTGTGGGTTATGGTCCTGTCGGTGTCAAAACCGGCGGATCTCGGGTAGGGGGTCCCGAACTGTGCGTCTAGGATCAATGGTAACAGGAGACGGGGGACACGATGTTTACCCAGGTTCGGGCCCTCTCTATGGAGGTAATACCCTGCTTCCTGCTTGATTGATCTTGATGAACATGAGTATTACAAGAGTTGATGTACCACAAGATCGTAATGGCTAAACACTAGAAGTCTAGCCTATGTGAATATGGTAATGATTATCTCTCTATCCGGACTACGCTCTCCGGTTTATATAGACACCAGAGAGATCTAGGGTTACATGGGGTCGGTTACATAAGAAGGAATCTTCGGTCGCCAAGCTTGCCTTCCACGCCAAGTAGAGTCCAATCCGGACACGGGTACAGTATTCGACCTTCCTGTCTTCACAACCCATCATTCTGGCCCATGGATAACAGGCTGGACGCCCGAGGACCCCTTAGTCCAGGACTCCCTCAGTAGCCCCTGAACCTGGCTTCAATGACGAGGAGTCCGGCACGCAGACTGTCTTCGGCATTGCAAGGCGGGTTCCCCTTTTTCCGAACTCCAAGATAGTCTTCGGATGCGATGATTGTATCCGGACCTGTTACACACACCATACACAACCGCAGAGAGAATATATATATTTTACACGAGTTCTATCCGCTGACAGCTTTTTACAACACGACATCACGTCTGCCCAGTCATAATTTTGAACCTTTTTCATCTGTCGCTCCATGTTCCGAGACACGGTTGCCATTGGCACGTCTTGTCGAAGCAGAGATCGTGTCCCCTCATTGTGAGATTCTCATCAATGCGGGCATGGGTAACCCAGCCGTGCCGTTTATACGGCCCTTGGGGGTAGGCGAATCTTAAGGCGAGTGAGGAGGCGTTTAATATTTGCTGCCTTTATAAGGAGATAAGGACTCCCTTTTCCTTTCTCACGCCTTATCTCTGTCTCCGTCTTTCCAATCTCAAGCTCCAGCGCCCAAGTACTCATCTCCTTTCCACTCAAGCAACCATGTCCGGATCCGGAGGCCAGGGCAAGTGGATGGTCTCCTCCGGCAGGGAGGACGACATTACTGAGCTTCGGGCGGCCGGGTATTTGGCGAAGGAGATCGACCACCGACTGCCGGCCGAGGGACAAGTTGTCCCCGCGCCGAAGCCCACTGAGAGGGTAGTACTCATCCCCCATTTCTTCCGTGGGCTAGGGTTTCCACTCCACCCTTTCGTCCGCGGGCTGATGTATTATGACGGGATAGATTTCCATGATCTGTCCCCGAATTCCTTCCTCAACATCTCGGCGTTTATCGTCGTGTGCGAGGCCTTTCTCCGCATCCAACCCCACTTCGGGCTGTGGCTCAAAGTCTTCAACGTGAATCCGAAGGTGGTGGATGGCCAGCACGCGGAGTGCGGGGGAGCCATGGTGAGCAAGCTATCCAACGTCTCCTGGCCCAAAGGCACCTTTGTGGAGACAGTAAAGGAGTGGAAGAGGCAATGGTTCTACATCACAGAACCTCGCGGCAACACCTGGGCCGCAGCTGCCGAATTCCGCTCCGGAGCTCCCATGTGACTCACCTCCTGGGTCGAGAAGAGTCCGGACTGGTGTTCACCTGACGAGTTGATAGCGCTGCAGACGCATGTCCAAAGCATGGTGACCAAGAATGTCAAGCTTGTTGACGTAATCCAGGTGATGCTGGTTCGTCGGATTCTTCCGTGCCAGCGCCGAAGCCGCCCTCTGTGGGAGTTCAATTCGAAGAAGCACCAGACCTTGATAAGGCTCTTCGAGACTACTCACGAAGGCGCCTGGAAGTTGCTCTTTAAGGGCAACGAGAAGCCATCGGCCACGGACTAAGACCGTGGTCATGATTGTAAACACCCCGCCAGCGAGGTATGTTATTTCTGACGCATCCCCAACTTAATTGCCTCGAGGACGATATCTGAGCTTTTATAATTGCTGTTTCAGGACTGGATGGAGAGGGCAAAGCGGATCCAGTGTCCTGCTCTGCTGCCAGAAGAACCGGTCATCCCGCGCCTAGTGAAGATGCTGGTGCCGGCGCCGTATAAGGCGCCGGAGAAGAAGGTCAAGAAGAAGGCCAAGGGGGCCAAGAGTGGCCCCCGTCGCAAGGGCACTTCGGACATGACGTCCGAAGACGACGAAGCCCATTCCTCTGTCCCTGAGGACAATGACAAGGAAGAGGAGGAGGAGGAGGAAAACAACCCTCCCCCCGAGGAGAAGAAGAAAAAGAGGGTGGCTTCAGCGCATCTGGAGGCGGACACGCCCAAGAAGGGGAAGGGCGTCCCAGCGGTCAACACCGCGTGGGACGTTGACAGCAGTCCGGAATGACGCCCCCGCACAAAGCCTTAGGCCGCATTGTAAGTGACATGGCTTGCTCATGCGCACATCCGGCCCTTTCTCTTTATTATCTTGACATGGTTAACTGTACTATCGCAGTCCGGCCCGCGACCTTATCCAACGATCCTCATCTAGAGGTTCGTTGGCTCCGTCGGAGATGGCGAGCATGTCGCCACCGCCTGCTTATTCCCCCGGGGCCAGGGATGACACCGAAGTGTTGTCTCGGAGGGCCGCTCCGAACCGGGGAGGAGCCCAGGCGCTGTTCGGGAGGCGCCACGAGGCGAAGCCTCCACTGCCGGACACATGGGGGAGACAATCCCCATGGAGACTGGCGAAGAGGGCCGCATCCAGTTTGGCCCTCAGCCGAATACGATTCCGGAGACCCATATGGCTCCGGAGTCGGGCGAGCAGCCCCCTTTGAAGGAGGGGGGTGCGCTGCTTCCGCCGGTGGTCCCTGTCCATCCAGGGACGCCGGATAACCTGATGGAGGCGCTACGAGGTGCCTCCATTATGGACGAGCACCGTGTCCTTATGGGCGTGGTGATCGAGAAGGTTCAGTCCGCCAAGAGTGGACTGAACAAAGCCTGCAGCAACCTGTTGACAGATTTCGAGGTAAGTGACATAGAAAGAGGAAAACCCCATGTAGTCAGTAGCCCCTGAGACACTGTCCGGTGTTCGGCGAGAAGAACCGGACAGAGGATCAATCTTCTATTGTAGGAGACTAACATAATATGTATGCATAAGCAGCCATCGCTGTTGGCCGCAACCTCGCATGCTGCCAAGATCTCTGAACTGAAGCAGAGGCTGGAGCAGACCGAGAACGAGCTCGGCGAGGTTAAAATTCGGCTTCAGGAGAAGCAAGGTGAGTAACGACTTGCTGTGTGTTCGGAAAGCATAGGCGCTGTATATTGACTGTAGTGTCGTAATTGTCAGGAGCCGCGACCGAGGTCGAGGCCCTGAGGAAGGCCTTGGGCGAGGCCGAGGAGAAGGCTGTCCAGCAGCAGGCCGCCCGTAAGAAGCTCAAGGCCCGGGTCAAAGAAGTCCGACAGGAGCTCCAAGATGCGGTGAAAAAATGTGAGACCTTGGAGAATGATGCGTCGGCTCAAGAGGCCGAACTCACCAAGGCTCATCAGAGCGCGGAGACCGCACGGAATGAGGCCCAGGCCGCCCTCCAGGAGATCCAGGAGGCCAAGAAGATCACGGCGGGTAAGGCATTTAAGATGCAAAGCAAGTATGCAGAGAAGCGGTACCTTTTACTAACCCGGGTTCCCCAGGGGCTTTTGTGGATTTACCCCGCAGTGCATCGGACGTCGTGGAGTTCTATGGAGCCGAAGGAGGGGGTTCGACGGGAAAGCTATTCTGGTCGCAATATGCGGCGCCGGAACTTCCCGTGTCCTTCACCGATCAGCTGAAACAGCTGATGGAGCTGCATAGGGTGGCCGAACTAGCCATGAAGGATTTGATAATCCGGCTATGGCCAGCCGAAGCTATGCTTGGCAGCTACTTCGGACTCGTGAGGTGGATGGTGAATGCCTGTCCTCGGCTGGATGTCGTCAAGCGCTCTGCCTGTATTGAAGGTGCCCGCATGGCCTTCGCTAGTTGCAAGATGTGGTGGGCGAAGATGAACGCCGTTGAAGTGGCCAGAGGGCCGCCGGAGGGCAACGAGCACCGCACACCCGAGCGGTATTTTGCGGATGTCTTAGAAGGGTCTCGACTTGCAGCGGCTGAGTGCGGGCAGGATATTATTTTCGAATGAAAAAATTTGTGTAGCCTTTGCCTTGTATTATGAAAACAAAGCCTGTTTTTAATGTAATTTAGTTATGCTTTAATTGTTTCCTCCTGTGCGGTCGTGTTGTTTGTAATCTGAGGGTTGGCCAGTCGTCGGCTTCTGCCCTCGTGTAGGTAGTACGGAGGTGTTCGGGATGGGATCTAAACAATCTTGATCAAATTATATGGTCCTTTGAAGGAGTTGTTTAGCGCAACGAACAAGGCAATTAGACTATACGGCTTAAACGCCCTCACTTAGCCATAGGAGTTTTATAATTAAGCAAGTGCGCAGCCCCTGGTCCAAGCCAGGGTGCTGTCAGCATCTGATCGGGAAGTGCCGATCCTTCGCATGACGCGAAAAAAATTTCCAATGATTTTGTAACCCTCGAACAGCTGACCGGCTCTCGCCGTATCATGACAGTCATTTTTCGGCTTTCTCTACTGAGGTGCTCATCCGGTCAAGGCCAGGGCACAATCGCAGTAGTTCTCCCTTTACCACCCTAGCCGATAGAACGGAACGTAGGGTAGCAAGCACAGGAGCCGGGGAACCCAACTATTGACCAAAGACATGATTCGGAGCCAATGCATATAATGCTAAATTCGGGGTGCCGAACTTATCTATGAGAAGTGTTCGGACTTTGCTGCCGTATTGTGGGGCGATGCGTAGCCCCTGGCGAATATGAAACGTACAAAAGAGTACCGATGCAGCCAATAAGCAGATCGAAATAAAATGAAGTAAGAAGCAAAAACCAGAGAAACTGGGCCGCGAACCATTTTTATTATAACTGGATGGATACGTCAAGGCGTATCTTGTACAGATGGTGCGATAAGTATCCGGGCTATTTAACATGCCGGGGTCAACGGGGCGCAGCGTGAGGGTCCTGAGAAATAAGTATAAATACCGTCAAGAAGAACGTATAGAGGTTACCCTACACACATGTGCTGCTTGCCTCCGTTGCATGCCAATCCTTTGAAAGGACTGGTGATCAGGCCCGCGGAAAAGGGAACCTGAAACAAGGAGAAAAATTGGAAGTATGTGTGTCCGGGATCGGTTTAGCCGAACTGTAGATCCCGGGTTAGCTTGTGCCTCCATCGATGTCCATGGGATTTTGAGTGGTTAATTATGTACGCGTGGTGCGAATGCCACTACTTCATCGGGACTGGGACGGAGGCCGAATTGCTAATCAAGCTCTTGACGAGCCGCGCTGTCCTGCTGCAGTGTAGTCCGGAACCTCTTAATGACGTCCAGGGGCTCGACAGCCGTACCATGGTGCTGCTTGAGAAGGCCGCTCTGTACCTCTGCTGCTAGGGCGGCGGTGTGCTCCTCTGTTTGGAGGGAGCGTTCCGTATTGCCATTGACTGTTATGATGCCGCATGGACCGGGCATCTTGAGCTTGAGATAAGCATAGTGTGGCACTGCGTTGAATCTAGCAAACGTGGTTCGTCCGAGCAGTGCGTGATAGCCGCTGCGGAAGGGGACGATATCGAAGTTTAACTCTTCGCTTCGGAAGTTGTCCGGAGAACCGAAGACCACCTCCAGCATGATTGAGCCCGTACAGCGGGCCTCTACGCCTGGTATGACTCCTTTAAAGGTAGTCTTTGTTGGTTTGATTCGTGAGGGGTTAATGCCCATCTTCCGCACTGTGTCCTGATAAAGCAGGTTGAGGCTGCTACCACCGTCCATCAGGACTCGTGTTAGGTGAAACCCGTCAATGATTGGGTCGAGGACTAGTGCGGCTGAACCGCCATGGTGGATACTAGTTGGGTGGTCTCGACGGTCGAAGGTGATCCGGAATGATGACCATGGATTGAATTTGGGGGCGACTGGCTCTACCGCGTAGACGTCCCTAAGTGCTCGCTTGCGCTCTTTTTTAGGGATGTGCGTGGCGTATATCATGTTCACCGTTTTGACTTGAGGGGGAAATTTCTTTTGTCCCCCGGTGTTCGGCTGCCGGGGCTCTTCGTCCTCGTCCTCACTTTGTGATCCCTTTTCTTTGTTTTCGGCATTTAACTTGCCAGCCTATTTGAAGACCCAACAATCTCTGTTGGTGTGATTGGCTTGCTTATCCGGGGTGCCGTGTATCTGCCACGGACGGTCGAGTATGCGGTCCAGGCTGGAAGGTCCTTCGTTGTATCTTTTGTAGGGCTTCTTCCGTTGGCCGGACTTGGAGCCACTGAATCCGGCGTTGACTGTGGTGTCATCGGTGTTGTCGCTATTGCTTTGGCGTTTGTGTCTGTTGCGCCGGAGCTTGCCGGTGCTGTTCTTGGCCTCAGTGGGGACTGCCTCGCTGGCTGTGTTTTTGCTACGAGCCAGCCAGCTGTCCTCTCCCGCGCAAAAGCGGGTCATGAGTGCCGTGAGGGCTGCCATAGACTTCGGCTTTTCTTGGCCGAGGTGGCGTGCTAGCCATTCGTCACGGATGCTGTGTTTGAAGGCTGCTAGGGCCTCGGCATGCGGACAGTCAACGATCTGGTTCTTTTTGGTTAGGAACCTAGTCCAGAATTTTCTGGCTGATTCTCCAGGTTGTTGAACTATGTGGCTTAAGTCATCGGCATCTGGTGGCCGGACATAAGTTCCTTGGAAGTTATCAAGGAAAGCCTCTTCCAAGTCATCCCAGCTGCCGATGGAATTCTCAGGCAGGCTATTTAGCCAGTGTCGAGCTGGCCCTTTGAGCTTTAATGGGAGGTATTTGATGGCGTGGAGGTCATCTCCTCGAGTCATATGGATATGGAGAATAAAATTCTCGATCCATACTGCAGGATTGGTTGTGCCGTCGTATGATTCAATGTTGACAGGCTTGAACCCCTCAGGGAATTCGTGATCCAGCACCTCGTCTGTGAAGCAGAGAGGGTGTGCGACGCCTCTATAGTGGGCCGCATCGCGGCGTAGCTCTGATGGAGTCCGTCTGCGGCATTCGGCCCGGGCGTGGTTAGGTTTGTCACGTCCGAATAGGTAGCCGTCGACGTGCCTTGAGGCACGTCCTCGCGATCCATAGATCGATCTTGTATGTCCTGCTCTACTGTCCAGGGTCTGCCAGAGGTCGTACGTGTGACCCCGAACTCTTTCGTCTCTATTTTTACGGGGCGGTGGGGCAGGCTGCTGTTCGGCCTGAGTTGCTGCTTTATCCCGACCGCGGGGTGGCCGGTCGGCCGCCCTGTCTTGACCACGTGGTGGTCGTTCCGCATTACGCGAGGGAGATGTGTGCTCTGGTGCCTCCTCATTGAATTGAGGTAGCAGTCTGCGTTTCGGGTAGCTCTTGGCTGGGCACTTGAGACCGTATTCTTCGGCTATCAGGACATCAGTCCATCCGTCGACGAGCAGATCTTGTTCAGCTTGAAGCTGCTCCTGTTTCTTTTTCAGGCTCCTTGTAGTGGCTATGAGCTGAAGCTTAAAGCGCTCCTGCTCCAGAGGATCCTCAGGCACGAGGAAATCTTCGTTGCCGAGGCTTGTCTCCTCCTCGGAGGGTGGACGGTAAGTATCGTCCTCCAAGTCATCTTCTATGGCCTGTTCATCAGGGTTATCTTGCCCATTGTCGTGTTCCTCCTGTTCGGATGCAGCTCCGACAGGGTCTTCATTATTTTCGGCGTCGCCCGGAGTACTATTTTCTCCGGTGCCAGTGTCACCATCCTTTGAGCGACAAGGCTTAGAACGGCTTTTGGGCCGTCGGCGCTTGGACTGCGTCTCAGAGGGTTTATTCGCATCTGGCTCTTCTTTGTCGTCACCGGATCCTTTAGGTGTGTCAACCATGTACACGTCATACGAAGAGGTGGCCGTCCAACGTCCAGTAAATGGTGGGTCTTGGCCTTGCTCCTTGTCGGCATCGTCGTCCATATCGTCGATGTCTTCAGACCCATAGTCAAGTACGTCGATTAAGTCATCGACAGTGGCTATGAAGTGGGTGGCGGGTGGGAAGCAAAGTTCCTCGTCATCCACCTCTAGCTAGAACCGAAAATAGTTCGGCTGTGAGTCTTCCTCCAAGGAAAAGTTCTTTAAAGAGTTTAGCACGTCACCAAAAGGTGAGTGCTGGAAGATTTTTGCGGCGCTGAATTCGAAAATCGATAACCGATCCAGCTCGGTGTCCGCAGGCGTACCTGGTCCGGAACGTATAGCCGGAGACGAGTCCGGAGTTCCATTGACGCAAACATCGCAGGATGTAGAGTCCGTGTGCGGCTCCAACGCCGCGGACTTTGTGGCCTCGGAGGGCACAATCTGCTTCAGTTTTGAGGCCGTTGCAGTGACAGGAACCATCTCCGCGATGTGATCCGATGACAGCTTTAAGTCATGTTCATCGGAGCGAGGGGGAGTGATTGCTACAGTCTCAAATCCATTGAAGATCAAGTCTCCACGTACATCCGCGACGTAGTTCAAGCTTCCAAATCTGACCTGATGGCCAGGGGCGTAGCTATCGACCTGCTCCAGATGGCCAAGTGAGTTGGCCCGCAGTACGAAGTCGCCGAACATGAAAATCTGTCCGGGGAGAAAGGTTCCTCCTTGGACGGCGTCATTATCGACGATTGAAGGGGCCATCGAATCTTTCGTCGATGGCACAGTGGAACTCTCAATTTAAAGCACTAATGTCTGTGTCAAAACCAGCGGATCTTGGGTAGGGGGTCCCGAACTGTGTGTCTAGGATCGATGGTAACAGGAGACAGGGGACACGATGTTTACCCAGGTTCGGGCCCTCTCTATGGAGGTAATACCCTACTTCGTGCTTGATTGATCTTGATGAATATGAGTATTACAAGAGTTGATCTACCACGAGATCGTAATGGCTAAACCCTAGAAGTCTAGCCTATGTGAATATGGTAATGAGTATCTCTCTATCCGGACTACGCTCTCCGGTTTATATAGACACCGGAGAGATCTAGGTTACATGGGGCCGGTTACATAAGAAGAATCTTCGATCGCCAAGCTTGCCTTCCACGCCAAGTAGAGTCCAATCCGGACACGGGTACAGTCTTCGGCCTTCCTGTCTTCACAGCCCATCAGTCCGGCCCATGGATAACAGGCCGGACGCCCGAGGACCCCTTAGTCCAGGACTCCCTCAGGGCCCACCATGTGGGTTACAAGTAGAAAGGGTGCTGACATCTTTGCACGGTCACGATAGTAAGGTATGTCAGAGGGTAGCTTGCCATTTATGTTGGCAACAACGTTGGTACCAAGGGCGAGGGACAAAGAGAACCACTTTCCTGCTCGTTGAACGAGGCAGACCATTAGGCAAGGTTCTCGTCCATCGGTGGCTACTGGAATGTTATCAACAATATTAACAGGGTCTTACTGACAGGGTGGTTCAACGAGGTGCTTACCTAAGCAGGAGAATATTACTGCTTAGATCATATAGATCACCAGTAAGGTTAAACAAAACAATGGAAAGGAAAAGGTGATCATCAAATTAAACATAACAATGGAAAGGAAAACGTGTTTAACAACATGTTTCAGGGATATATCCTTCCCAAGGACAAGCAGAGCATGATATCCATGACAGGATAGAAAGTAGAAAACCATTTAGATTAGGGGAGAGGAAGTTCATGACATTAACCAAACAACGGTGTTTGAATAATTGATAAAGGAAATTTAGCATGGTGCTTCAAATGTTCTTATCGATGATCAGAGTACCACAAACATGCTTCGAGATAGCATTGACATGGTCATCAAGTAAGGGGCAGAATTTGGATGCACAAAGGATCCATCAGGAACAACTTATAGAATAAGTCTTACGATTTCCTCATGGAAGAATCGCTAACCTTGCTAAGGAGGGAACTATAACAATAGGTCGTACGGCCAGGTGTGTTAGGATGACATCACCTTATCGGGTTAAAGACCAATGTTATAACTCTTGGGAATATGTTTCAACCATCATATCTGACCGAGATTCAGATCTGATTGGTGTCAGGATACCTCGGACTCATGATGCCTGAGAAGGAAAGGTGCGACAAATTGACGAGAAGACATTATAAGATTCTTGGGAAATGAACTATGGAAGCAAGTTCCGAAACAAGAGTTCGTCAGTAAACCCAGGAGAGGATGAGGAGGTGGCTGATGGACTCGGCAACAATTCATCGAGAATTTCAACGGATGGGTTTCCACAATTATGTGAACAAGGTGATAGCATTCGGCAGATCAAATGTTATAATGAGATATGCTCGAGGAAAACATACCCAATTAAACATCAGTTGAAAGGTGCAGCCGAAATATGGGCTTATGTAGCATGATCGATGTTTGAATGGTGATTCGATAACCAATGCACAAAGAATGAAACTATCGTTCATTAAATGGCTGGTATCCCGGTTAGAATAAACACGGGGACCAAGATATGAACGGAGACGGCGAGAAGTATTACTATATCAAGAATTCTTAAGAGGTGGTGAAATTCTCACAATATCCTTGACGTATAGGATGGTAATATTACAAGGTAGAACATAATACAAGCTGGATAGCAAGTTGCATCCATAACATGAACAAGTTTGTGTTGGAGGGAAAGCAATAATGTTGTCGATGATAACACAACTCATCGAGGGGAAAGGATGGTACTTGTCATCATGAATTTGATTGATATTCTGGAAGGAGTCAAAATGTGATGATCACGACAAATTTTGTCGAGAGGCTCCACGAAGAAGCAATCGAACAACGACTGCATCAAGGAAAAGGAGTGTTTTAGCGAAATATTTTTGGAACCACGGATACGTCTCCAACTCGGAATCGAACTTGCTGTTCGAGGTGAAACGATAAGACAAGGAAGATCAACGTAAGCTTAGCTCATCGCCGAAAGTGGTGCTCCGGAAATAAGGACCAGGTAGCACAGTTAAAATCAGCACGATACTGATAGAGCCGATCAGGCTAGAAATGACGTGATCGAGTACAAACTCGTAAGTAAAGAAGATTACTAATAGTTGTTTAATCATGATGCGGACTCGATTCAGTTATCGGTGTCCTTGAGTGTTTAATGACCCAGAGCCCATGAAAAAATTGAAATCAGTGAGAATGTAGTACTTGATGGAGAACTCATAAGATGTTATGTAGTTCCATAATATTCTCGAGATACCATAGGGGAATACTCGAAGGTTGAGCAGAATCGAGGTTGGGCAGGCACATTGATCTGCATAAGACAAGCGATTTAACTTGTCCGAGAATGGGATCAAAGAAAAACAATCATGGTCAGAACCACGGTTGCAAAGGACCAAGCATGGATAAGAGAAGAAGTTATAACAAGGGGATTATTATTACTACAAGAAGCTTCCATGATAAGTTCCACCTCGGGTCCATGGGCATGAACACAAAGTTCAAGGTCGACTCCCACTTCTCCAAAGCATAACCTTACATTCACTTCTCGTTTTGATAATGGCATTAGTGTTGAAAGTTTTACCTGGTGAAATACCAGATGGGTACGACTCATGAAATCTTTCGGGCTCACATAGATTAGGAAAAGGCATAGGTTCAACCCATCAGGGTCTCTTAGGAACATATAACACAAACTTCAGGAGTAAATAACACAAGCTTGAAAGCAGAGCATGGTTGGTCAATCAGAGGATAGGATTTACCAATGGAGAAAGAACTTCCAAAGTGTTTGAATATGACGCTATCGGATAAACTCCAACAAAGGATCCAGTGGTCCTCAAAGGATCTGATGTGAGCATCGGTACTCAACCAGAGGAAGAAACAAGACAAGGAGATCAGACTATAGAAACAACTGACCAATTCAAAGCTCAAATGCAACAGAATTATGATTTTCGATCAAGGGATCAGAAGCAAACGCTCTAATTAAGGATGGATAAGTTGCGTAGACTTAGGGGTACAATCGATGGCAATCTGATTGGTCGAGAACCAGCTCCAGTTAAAAATGACGGCTGAGCCGGAAAGATAATTTATAAGGATCAACTGATGATTGTGGACATTCGCAACATATTGAATCAAGGAACTCGAAATGATAATGACAAAGGATGCCAATTAGATTACCAGACTTATGGTAAATCATAATGCAGACAAGTAAGAATTTGAAGAGCAATAAGCTACTTAAGGATTTTCGAAAGATCGAATATTATTTCGAAGACCTTAGTGAAACTCATAAACAACTAGGGATGGGCGGATACTCGGTATGTGCGAGGAATTATCCGTAGGGGTGTTCATGTGGGTAATGAACTGCAAGGCAGTAGGCACAAAGTATTCTCGAAACAATAGAGAGAATTTCAGGGAATGTTGTAATAACAAGATCAACTGGGAATAAAAGTAAGGATGGCAAGTGTATGTATTTATTCATAGGGATATTTCGGTGGTAGGGAATTGCAAAAGTAGCGGGCATTCTTGAAAGAGTATCGTAGAGTAACTTTGAAATCTTCATGTGCAGTCGGCGATCATCTGGACTGAAGGGGCTCTCCGAGAGAAAGCGTTTGTGAGAACCTAAAGTTAGATTTTAGAAAATCATTTAACCCGAATAGAAGATACATCAGAATCCCAGAGTATAGACGAGGAATAAAAGATCCTAATACCACCCAATGGCGACGTGGGCCCGTAAGCCACACAGCCATGTTAGTAAAAGTTTGCAATGACTAGACTCAACTTCGGCCAAGGAGTTTGGAAGGGGGATTCCTACAGGCAGTCGGCTCTGATACCAACTTGTGACACCCTCGATTCAATCGTACACTATCATACACGCAAACGTGTACGATCAAGATCAGGGACTCACGGGAAGATATCACAACACAACTCTAAAATTAAAATAAGTCATACAAGCATCATAATACAAGCTAGGGGCCTCGAGGGCTCGAATACAAGTGCTAGATCATAGACGAGTCAGCGGAAGCAACAATATCTGAGTACAAACATAAGTTAAACAATTTGCCATAAGATGGCTAGCACAAACCGGGATACAGATCGATAGAGACGCATGGCTCCTGCCTGGGATCCTCCTAAACTACTCCTGGTCGTCGTCAGCGGCCTGCACGTAGTAGTAGGCATCTCCGGTGTAGTAGGAGTCATCGTCGACGGTGGCATCAAGCTCCTGGGCTCCAACATCTGGTTGCGACAACCAGGTAGAATGGAAAGGGGGAAAAGAGGGAGAAAAGCAACCGTGAGTACTCATGCAAAGTACTTGCAAGAAAGGATCTACACTACATATGCATGGGTATCAGTGTAAAGGGGCAATATCGGTGGACTGAACCACACAATGCTAGAATAAGAGGGGGATAGCTAGTCCCGTCGAAGACTACGCTTCTAGCAGCCTCCATCTTGTAGCATGTAGAAGAGAGTAGATGGTAAGTTCACCAAGTATCATCGCATAGCATAATCCTACCCGGCGATCCTCCCCTCGTCGCCCTGTGTGAGAGCGATCACCGGGTTATATCTGGCACTTGGAAGGGTGTGTTTTATTAAGTATCCGGTTCTAGTTGTCATAAGGTCAAGGTACAACTCTGGGTCGTCCTTTTACCGAGGGACACAACTATTCGAATAGATAAACTTCCCTGCAGGGGTGCACCACATTACCCAACACGCTCGATCCCATTTGGCCGGACACACTTTCCTGGGTCATGCCCGGCCTCGGAAGATTAACATGTCGTAGCCGACCTAGGCACAACAGAGATGTCAGCTGGCCGGTCTAAATCCGATGCACACAGGGGTTTGGGCCCATCGCCCATTGCACACCTGCACGTTGCGTACGCGGCCGGAGAGCAGACCTAGCAACCTCCATTTCAAAGGAAGTTGCGTTACGCGGTCCAACCCGGCGCGCGCCGCTCAGTCGCTGACGTCAAGAAGGCTTCGGCTGATACCACGACGTCGAGTGCCCATAACTGTTCCCGCGTAGTTGGTTAGTGCGTATAGGCCAGTGGCCAGACTCAGATCAAATACCAAGATCTCGTTAAGCGTGTTAATTGAAGTATCCGCGGACGCCGACTAGGGCCAGGCCCACCTCTCACCTAGGTGGTCTCAACCTGCCCTGTCGCTTCGCCACCAAGTAACAGTCGGGGGCCGTCGGGAACCCAGGCCCACCTCTACCGGGATGGAGCCACCTGCCCCTTCAGCCCCATCTCCGAACAGTATCATAAGTAATGTAACATTATAAAGTATATAGCATATGCCCGTGATCACCTCCCGAAGTGATCACGGCCCAGTAGTATAGCATGGCAGACGGACAAGAGTGTAGAGCCACTGATGGAATACTAGCATCCTATACTAAGCATTTAGGATTGCAGGTAAGGGTAACAACTGTAGCAACAATGACAGGCTATGCATCAGAATAGGATTAACCGAAAGCAGTAAGATGCTACACTACTCTAATGCAAGCAGTAGAGAGAAGGAATAGGCGATATCTAGTGATCAAGGGGGGGGGGCGTGCCTGGTTGCTCTGGCAAGAAGGAGGGGTCGTCAACAACGTAGTCGTACTGGGTAGCAGCAGGGTCGGTCTCGGTGTGTAACAAGAGAAGACGGGGAAGAAACAATAAATATAATGCAAGCGTAAGCATGACGATGGAAGACATGAGAATGCGCAGTGCTAGGTGTGCCCTAACGCGGCAGGAGGTGGTAACGGCGAAGGGGGGAAACATCCGGGAAAGTATTCCCGGTGTTTCGCATTTTCGGACAGATGAGCCGGAGGGGGAAAGTTGCCTGTTTGTTATGCTAGGGATGTGTGGTGGGCGAACGGACCGCGTATCCGGATTCGTCTCATCGTTTTGAGCAACTTTCATGTATAAAGTATTTTCATCCAATTTACGGATTATTTTATATTAATTTTTAAAGTTTTAATTCAATTTTGGAATTAACAGATTTTAATTAATTAGAAAAGGTAATTATTGGGTCAGCGTGACATCCGCATGATGTCAGCAGGTCTACAGGTTGACTAGGTCAACCCTCGCACGTGGGGCCCGTTCGTCATAGTCTCAGGTTAATTAAACATGCTTAAATAGTTAACTAAATGATTAGGTTAATTCATTTTAATTAGATTAGTTAAATAGGATTAATTAAATTAATTAACTAATTAATTAATAACTTAATTACTAATTTATTTATTTTAACTCTTTTTTAATTCGTTCTGGGGTGGGGCCCCTTGTCATAGGCCCAGGGGGGCCTAACGAGAGCACAGACGAGCGGGCGCTGGGGCGTTGCGGGCGGAGCCAGGCGCGGGTGCTGGGCGCCCGATTGGGCGAGGCCATCGGCGCGGGGTGGGGCTCAGCGTTCGGCGCCGGCGAGGCACGGCCGGCCGGAGTGGCGCAGGGCGGCGGAGTGGTGCAACAGCGGTTGCAGCAGCGGGCACGCGCGGCCGCGGCGGAGCAGGCAGGCGTGGCCGTGGGCACGCGGGAGCGCGGCCAGGCACGCGCTGGGCGCAGCAGGGAGAGGGAGCGGCGGGCGCGGGCGATGCAGAGACAGCAGCTAGCGGCAGGCAAGGCCGGCTAGGTCGGCGGGCGGCGCGCGCGCGGTGGCCGCCGGGGCGACGCATGGGTGCGCACGGAGGAGCACGTTGGGACAGTCGTGAGCGGCGAGCAGCATCGCGGCAGAGCGAGTCGAGGCTTGGGCGCGCGCGCGAGGGCACGCCGGGCGGGGTGGCGCGCGGCGATGCAGGGACAGGGGCGGGCGCGGGGAACACGGGGGAAAGGGGGGCGCGCGGCGCGAGTGAGGGCGCGGGCGCGCGCACGGGAACAGGGAAGGGAGAGGCCTGAGGCCTCACCGTGATTCGTAGGGACGGGGGCAGCGGGGGTCGGGGTGGTCGACGGGGACGACGGCGGAGAGGAAGCAGGTCGGTGGGGAGGAGGAAGCAGGCCGGTGGGGAGGAGGAGGCAGGCCGGCGGGGAGGTCCGGCAAGGTCGTCCTCCAGGGGGGTGGCGATGCGGCGTCGACGAGGTGGCGCCGGGGACGGCGACGAGCGCGGGGGAGGGGCGACGGCGCCCGATCCAGATCGGGATCGGGAGGAGACGTGGGAGAGAGGGGAACGTGGGGGGAGTGGGGTGTGTGCGCTAGGGTTTCGGGGGTGGGGAGGTTAGTAGGCGCGGGTGGGCCGGCCTGGTTTGCCCGATGGCCAGCTGGGCCGAGGCCTAGTAGGGGGGGGAAGGGGGCAGGCTTTTGTGTTTTTAGATTAGTTAGGTTCTGTTTTTCTTTTTATTTAATTGTTTTTTGTTTCCATCCACTATAAAATATCTAGGCATTTTATAAAAATGTGTTTATTGCATCATATTTACATATGCAAATTATGGCACCTCCCGAACATTTTTGTTTTAACTTTTGAAAACTTTTATTGTTGACATTAATTTGAATTTGAATTTTGAAACGGTTTCAAATCATCGCGAGGTTAACAATAGTGACCGTGGTGACGTGGCATCATTAGCGTGGGATTACTGTAGCTTAATTATCCGAGCGTCACAGTCCACCTCGCCCCTTCGCTCTCTTGTGTTTCTCGTCTTGGCGTTGTCTTGTTTGTCTTATGCTTTGGCTTCTCTCCGGCTTCCCTCCTCTGCCATGCTAAGTGTGGCCGTGGCGCGCGGCTCTGACTGCCCGTGCACAAGTAAAGGGGTCAAAAGGAGGGCCCCTACTTTTGTACACTGACAGGAGCCCCCGGGCCACACATAAGCGCGACGTGTTATTGGGCTAGGCCCAAAACAGTGCGCGGGCAGGTGGGGCGGAGTTTACCGTAGTAACTTTTTGTCCACTGCGCTTCCCGACGACCCGCGTTGAACGCGCGACATGGAGGGTCTTGCGTGGGGCGGTTCCCGCACGCATGCGTCACATCGTGGTAAAGAGGCGGCTCGCGCGTTCCCCATATGAAAAAGGAGGGAGGCGCAGAGGCGCGGCTCATTTACTGAGTGGACTTGGGTCCCGGTCTTCAAGCCGCCCACGCCCCACGATCACGGGGTGGGGAACGGTCGCCTCACCCGTCCCCTCGATCGTGCTCGCTCGCCACGCGTCCCCCATGCAGGTGGCAGGCGGTGGAGGCGGGAAACTGGGCCGACGCTCATTGGGGCAGTGGGTCAGTCCTGATTCCCTGTGCCGCCGGTGGCTGGATTGGTTGAGTGAGGCGGCCGAGCCTCGACCCCGCCCCTTTATAAGGAGGGGGAGGGGGATGTCATCCCACATTCTCTCAGCGTCCATCCTCTTCCACCTTCGCTCCTTTCTTCAACCCGCCATGGCGAGAGGGGGTGCTGGCCCTTCGGCGGTGGCGGCGAGGGTCGCCGCTTGACAGCGCGTTCCCCCTTCCCAAGAGCCCGCGGCGGCGGAGCCGGCTACGAGAGGAAGGGGGAGGGGGCGAGGCCGAGGTCGTCGTGGCACTCGGGGAAGAGGGGGATGAGGTGGCGCAATGGACGTGCCTCCGCCATTGATGCCTCCCGTGATGGAGGGCCACGTCGGGGACCAGCCCCGCGAGTTCTTCATCAGGCTGTGCCGGCCATCGCGTCATCATCTCCGCCTCCCCACCCCATTTGCTCGGGAGATGGAGCTCGATCCGCCCCATACCCTTAGGCTGCACATGATGGGCTGCGGGGACGGCGGCACGCGGGTCGACGTCGACTTCCCCGCTCCTCACGTCATGTACCTCCGTCGCGGATGGAAGACGTTTGCTCGCGTCCACAGCCTGACGGCGGGGCTCTTCCTCTACTTCAAGTTAATGGAGGGCGGCCTGCTCTCCGTCAAGGTCTTTGGAGATCTTGGAACTCGCCTGAAGTGCTGCGTGGAGAGCTCCTCCGACAATGAAGATTCCTCCTCGAGCGGGAGTGACGAGGAGGACAGCGACAGCGATGACGAGGGCGTCGAGCGGTGGGACGCCGACTGACCGCGTCGCCCCTCCCTTGGCCTCGTGCCTTGCCGAGGGCCTTCCTTGTCAAGCTCTCCATCGGCGCGTTCCTCATCGCCTCCTTGGGCGGCCGGCGTAAGAGGGCCGAAGAAGGTGAAGAAGGCGGGTGGCGGCCGTCAAGTCGGAGTACGCGGGCACCGACGCCTTCGTCGCGTATTGTCGGGGCGCTGCCTCGTCTTCCAGCTCCTTTCCCGGCATCAAGATGTTCTCTTGGTGCCTTCAGCTCCTCGTACCTTGCCTAGGCGCTCTTTTTGCCCTCCCGCCACCTTGTTCTGCTTTCTGAGGAGAGGGACAAGAAAGGGATTACGGGCATCTTATCTCTTTTTAGTTTGTAAGCCTGCCGACACTTGTTAATTTTAAGACTTGTAATCCCCTTGCTCATGTTTTTAATTCTGTATGAACTGTACCTGTATGGGATGTTTTTAATGAAAAAGGGTGCTTGCCGGGTTCTTTGTGCGTGAGTGAGGCCCATGCCAAGGAACGAATCCTTGTTATTTTTAAGATAAACATTGTCGCCCGGCAATAGGCCTTGTCGTCCCCTGACTTCAGTCGACCATTCTCACGCTTTTGGCGGAGGCAGGGGCGAAGTAGAGTTAGGCCCTTCGTTTATTTCCTTGCCACCGCGTCTACGACCCGATTCTGACCCAGGGATTTGGGTACAAGAAGAAGGGGGAGCACGGTGGTCTCGGAGAAAAACGAGGTTTCATACACCCCAACTTCATACGGAAATGCACGGCAGAGGATGAAAGATTTATCTGAATCTGCAGCCCCCGGCAGCCTTGGCTTGCCGTGGCTGGATTCCTGTATCTGTAGCCCCCGGCAACCTTGGCTTGCTGAAGCCGGAGCGCCGGCTCGTTCTCTTTCTTCCAAACAGCCCAGCAGGAGCGTCCGTGTACCCCGTGAACCAAAGAGGACGGAAAGGAACAGAGCAATGCAAACTCGACCTCTATGCTAGGGGTTAGTCGCCGCTTAAGCACTATCAACCCTAACCGAGGGAGAGACTCAACCTAGCATGCATGCTATAAATTAGGGCGCCAGCGCTTCATTTATTTATGCTCAGGGTCTGCGCCTGGCTTTGTACAGAGGGTTACATGCCTTGCCGGCAAAGCTTGTACAAAAGGTGGCTTGCTGGGAGGCCCGGCAACCGCGCCTTATGGGTAAAACTTGCGAAGATGTTCGATGTTCCAGGAGTTGCTCACTAGGACATCATCTTCAGTCTCCAGGCGGACTACGCCGGGCCTGGTGACTCGTATTACCCGATAAGGGCCTTCCCACTTCGGCTTCAACTTGTTGGAATTCTTGGCCGATTGAACGCGCCGAAGAACAAGGTCGCCTTCCTCAAAGCTTCGGGCATGAACCTTGCGGCTATGGTAGCGGCGCAAGGCTTGCTGGTAGCGTGCTGCTCTCATAGCCGTCCGAAGACGATCTTCCTCAAGGAGCGTTGCGTTATCGTGCCGCAATTGCTCTTGCTCAAGCTCGTCGTAAGCGAGCACTCGAGGTGACCCGTATATGAGTTCCGTGGGGAGAACTGCTTCTGCCCCGTATACCAGGGCAAAGGGTGCCTGGCCGGTGGCTCGATTTGGCGTTGTTCTGATCGACCAAAGAACCGCCGGCAACTAATCAATCCAGCGCCTTCCGCTCTTGTGCAGCCTGTCAAAAGTCTTTGTCCTCAGGCCTCACAACACTTCAGCATTTGCCCTCTCCGCCTGGCCGTTGCTCCGTGGGTGTGCCACGGAAGCGAAACAGACCCTGCTGCCGAGGTCTTGGATGTATTGCATGATGGTGTGGCTTGTGAACTGCGTGCCGTTGTCTGTGATGACTCTGTTTGGTACACCAAAACGGCACACTAGCCCCTTGAAGAACTTGACGGCTGACTGTGCTGTCACCTTCCTCACTGCTTCCACCTCCGGCCACTTTGTGAACTTGTCGATCGCAACAGACAAGTACTCAAAGCCCCCGACAGCGTGGGGGAAAGGGCCCAGGATGTCAAGCCCCCAGACCGAGAATGGCCAGGAAAGAGGGATTGTTTGAAGGGCTTGAGCTGGTTGATGAAGCTTCTTCGAATGGAACTGACACGCTTCACACTTGGTTACTAGTGCCGTTGCATCCTGGAGGGCAGTGGGCCAGAAGAAACCCTGCCAGAACGCCTTGCCGGCAAGGGCCCTCGACCCTATGTGGGCTCTACATATGCCTCTGTGTATCTCCGCCAACAACTCCAGCCCTTCCTCCTGGGGAATGCACTTCAATTTCACCGTTCGGTCTCTTCCTGTACAGGACGTCATCGACAAACTGATACATAGTAGACCGACGGGCTACTTTCTCCGCTTCTTCCTGCTCCTCAGGAAGCTCCCCTGTTTGGAGGAATCAGACAGTATGCTGCGCCGATGCCGGAGCCTGGGGCTCGACGGCAAGGACCGAAGGCATTTCTTCTGCCATGGGAGCGGTCGTCTCTAAGGCCAGGGCTTGACGGCGTACAGGAGTCAGTCGCTCCTCGGTAGGCTCAGAATCCGTGGCAACACCCTTGCCGGCGGGCCCCGGGGGCTCAGCGGGAAAGTACTTGCTGAGGCCTAATTTCCTTCGTTTGTTCTGCTCCGTTGATGGTTCGACGGATGGTTGAGTTAACCGAAGCAAAAAAGTACCTGGTTCCACAGGTAGCTTGAATGCAGCGTGCTTTGACAGGTAATCGGCGATGTCGTTCTCCGCTCGGGGAACGTTCTCCGCTTGTATACCATCGAAGCGCTGCTCTAGCTTCCTCACCTCATCTACGTAGGCCACCATCAACGGGCTCTGATAATTTTTGTTGACTTGTCTGACGACAAGCTGCGAATCACCCCTGACGATGAGCTTGTTAACCCCGAGGTCTGCCGCGATCCTTAGACCGGCAAGCAACCCCTCGTACTCAATAGTGTTGTTGGTGGACATGTCCCTGGGAAAGTGCATCTGGATTACATACTTGAGGTGCTCTTCGGTGGGTGCGACGAGCAGCACACCAGCACCGGCGCCTTGCAACGAGAAAGCCCCGTCAAAGTACATGATCCAGTTGTGACTTGCTTCCTTGCCGGGGAGAGTGGTCTCCTGGATTTCCTCGTCAGGCATTGAGGTCCATTCCGCAATGAACTCCGCCAAGACTCTGCTCTGGATTGTCAATGTACTTTCAAACTTCAAACTGAAGTTTGAAAGCTCCAAGGCCCACTCCACAATCCTTCCGGTTGCGTCTGGGTTGTGCAGTATCCGTTGTAATGGGAGGCGGGTGACAACGGTGATTTCGTGTGCTTGGAAGTAGTGACGCAGCTTCCTCGAGGCCATAAGGAGGCCGAAGAGCAATTTCTGCACACCAGAGTACCTTGACCTATCCCCCTGCAGGAGGGAGCTGACAAAGTAAACCGGGTGCTGCATCATCTTCTTCTGCACCACCTCATTTGATTGCATGGGCCCTGTCCTGATGGCGTCAGACTTTGCCGGGGGCCTTGCCTTGCCGGCATTGGGCCCTGCAGGGGGAATCTCTGGCTTGCCATACGCCAGTCCCGCCGTCGCCACTGCCTCTTCATCGACCACCCTCTGTGCCACTAGCGCGGCACTGACCACTTGATTCGTCGCCGCCAGATACAGCAGCAACGGCTCTTGTGCTTTAGGCGCAACCAGTATTGGTGTAGAGGAAAGGTATTTCTTCAGATCCTGCAACGCTGCCTCAGCCTCTGGGGTCCACTCCATTGGTCCCGCCTTCTTCAAGATTTTGAAAAAGGGAAGGGCACGCTCAGCGGACTTGGAGATGAATCTGCTCATGGCGGCAACGCAGCCAGTGATCCGACGCACATCCTTGATCCGCTTAAGTGCCTCAATCTGCTCAATAGCCTTGATCTTGTCCGGGTTTGCCTCGATCCCACGCTGCGACACAAAGAACACGAGAAGTTTGCCGGACGGAACGCCGAAGACACACTTCTCAGGGTTCAACTTGAGGTTGATCTTGCGTAGGTTGGCAAACGTCTCTTCTAAGTCTCGTACAAGGGTTGGCTTGTCCTTGGTTTTGACCACTATGTCATCCATATAAGCTTCCATATTTCTATGTAGCTGGGGCTCAAAACCAATTTGGACCGCCCTTGCGAATGTCGAGCCAGCACTCTTCAACCAGAAAGGCATCCGTAAAAAGCAATATGTACCACATGGGGTGATGAATGCTGTCTTCTCTTCGTCTTCCTTTGTCATGAAGATCTGGCGGTAGCCCGAGTAGGTGTCGAGGAATGATAACAGATCGCACCCGGCCGTGGAGTCAACAATCTGGTCAATGCGCGGCAATGGGAAGGGGTCCTTAGGACAAGCCTTATTGATATCTGTGTAATCAATACAAAGCCTCCACTTCGCGTTCGCCTTGTGCACCACCACTGGATTGGCCAACCACGTCGGATGGAGCACTCCTCTCACCAAGCCCGCCGCTTCCAACTTCCTGATCTCCTCTGTGATGAACTCCTACCGTTCCAAAACTTGCTTCCTGACCTTCTGCTTGACGGGTCGTGCATGGGGACAGACAACAAGATGGTGCTCAATCAATTCCTTGGGAACGCCGGGGATGTCGGATGCTTGCCATGCAAACACATCGACATTCGCCCGCAGGAAAGTGACGAGTGCGATTTCCTATTTGCTGTCGAGGGTGGAGCTTATGGTGAAAGCCCCTCCCGTACCATCCTCCTTGAAGGACACCCTCTTTGTCTCTGGTCGTGCAGCTCTGGATTTCTTGCTCTTGCCGGTGGAGCTCTCTGGCATGTCCTCGGCGGTAGCACAACACTCCGAAGAGGTGCGCTTGCCGGAGCGCGTGCGCGAGGTCTTGCCGGTCTTCTTCTTCCCTCCTGGGGCTTCAGCGGCAGGAGCAAGTGCCTTGGCGGCAGCTGCTGGAACTGCTTCTCGATAGAGTTGGTCAGTGCAGATCAACGCGTCCTTCTTGTCGGAGGGGATGGTGATGATGGTCATTGGCCCAGGCATCTTCAGCGTGTTGTAGGCGTAGTGCGACGCCGCCATGAACTTGGCTAGTGCCGGGCGGCCGAGGATCCCGTTGTAGGGCAAGGGGATCTCGGCTACATCGAAGACAATCCTCTCAGTCCTGTAGTTCAACTCGCCTCCGAACGTCACAGGCAATGTGACCTTCCCCTTCGGCTGGCTCCTTCCCGGGTTGACCCCTTGAAACGTGCCCATTTCCTCGAGGTCCCCATCAGGAATTTGCAGCCTTTTGATCACAACGGGGGAGATCAAGTTCAGACCGGCCCCGCCATCAACCAGCATCTTGTTCACCTTGAGGTTGCGTATCGTTGGTGAGACCAACAACGACAAACACCCGACCGCAGTTGTGCAGTCAGGGTGGTCCTCGGTGTCAAAGATGAGGGGCGTGCTGGACCACTTCAGTGGCTTCTGAGCATCGAACGAGGGCTTCGCTGCTGTGATCTCACGCGCCCACTGTTTGAGCTGGCGGTGAGAATATGCAGCGAGGCACCACCATCGACGCACATGGCCTCCGTAGCCTTTTGGAACTCATGCTCGCCGGACTCGTCGTCCTCGTCATGATCATCGTCTTCCTGCTTCTTGTCGCGGCCCCAAGCGGGCCTCTCTTGCTGGTTATCCTTACCGCGGCGACCTCCTTGGCAGCCACGCTTCTTGCCAGATCCTTCAGCGCCATCTTGGCCCTTCTCCTTGTCCCACCTCTCATACTCGGCTTTTTGCTTTTCAGCAAGCAGCTCGACTTGTCGGTAGTTCTGGAGGTCGTGGCCTTTGGTGCGGTGGATCTTGCAGTACTGCTTGTCGGAGCATCCTGGCTTGTCGGCAGCCGCCAAGGCCCGGCAAGCGGCGCACCCGGCAATCTCCTTGCCAGGGTCGTCTGCCTTGGCCTTCTTGGCGGCGCCGGTATTATCGGATCCCTCGATGGCAGGCACGGTCTTGCCCTTGCGCTTCCTGTTGCGACGCCGACCCTTCTTCGTCGGGGCGGCGGTGTCTTCGTCGGTAGAGTCGGTTTCCGCGCCAGCGTCTTCAGCGGGGTACTTCCTCCCCTATTCAGCCCGAGCGCATCTATTGGCCAGAACGTAAAGTTCGGCCACATCCTTGACCTTGTTCATTGCTAGCTCTTCACGCATCTTGCGGTTGCGCACATTCTGATGGAATGCGGTGATCATGGCAGCAGGGTGAACATCTGGGATGTTGTATTGCACTCGGCTGAACCTCTGTATGTACTTGCGCAGGTTTTCACCTTCCTTCTGGGGAATGATATGCAAATCACTCACCTGGCCATGAGCTTGGTGGCCTCCAGTGAAGGCACCAACGAACTCATGACACAGGTCCGACCAAGAAGAAATGGAATCCGTCGGCAAGTGCATCAACCAAGACATGACATTGAGTTTCAGGGCCAACGGGAAGTAATTGGCAAGCACCTTATCGTCGCGAGCCCCAGCGGCTTGCATCGCGATGGTGTAGATGCTGAGGAACTCCGACGGGGTGGGTCTTGCCGTTGTACTTCTCGCCGACGTCAGGCTTGAACGTGCGGTGGGACGGCCACTGGAACTGCCGCAACTCACGGGTAAAGGCTGGGCAACCCACCTCGTAAGGTAGGCCGCCGGAGCCTCCCGATGCTGGGTGGTCCATAGCGGGCCCTGCCCGCCTATCTGACTGGTGGCATGTATCATGCCGGCGCTCGATGGTAGTTCGAGCGTCTTCGTGGGCTCACTCCCAAAGAACTTGGCGCTGGTCGCGGTGGGTCCGTGGGTCGGACGACGCTATGGAAATGTTATCACAAGCGTCATCACGACGGACTGACATCCGCGGTGGCTGGCGTGGAGGAGGAGAGTGCACCATGGCGCCTCCGGCCCCTCCATCGCTGGCGTGCCGTGGTTCGATGGAGCACCGGCCTGAGGGCCCCGCCTGCCGTGGCTCGTCTTTGTTGGCGACGCCGACGAGGCTCCGGATAGTGGCTCTCCACTCGTCGAGCTTCTCCACAGCAGGGGGGAAGTCGAGGAGCAGCTGCGCGCGCGCCAAAGCTTCTGCTGGCATGGGTGGGGGGGGAAGCTGCGTGGACCGTGGCGCGCTTCGACTTCTAACCACGTTAGAAGGAGCTCTGTCACGGCCCGGTGGCTGTGTGCCATTTTCGCCAGCACTTCGGCGGGCATGCTGGCCTCCTTCGTCCCGCAAATGACGCACATGACTCTTCCCATGGCGGTGTCCAGGGTCACCGGCGTGGTGACGCTGCTCGTCGCGCACACCCTGGGAAGAGCGCGCTGTGGCGCCAGGGTGGGCGTCTTGGAGGTCGCCGCGCCGCCCGTGGGTGGCACGGCGACGCCCCCGAAGGGCCCCACGCCGCCTGCGGGTGGCCCAGCTCCGTCTCTGGATTTTGCGGCGTGGGGCCCGTCGTCTTGCAGACGAACGATGTCGCTCGCCAAGCTCTGACCGCCAGAGCGATATTGGTGCTCGCGGGACGCGCCTCGGGTCCTGTCCGCGACTGGCCCGCACCGGTACGGGCCGTCCGGCTCCCGGCGAACCGACCGCCGTGGCCGCCTTCTTCTTGAGACCGGATTTTCACAACAGCGCCCCCTACCTGGCGCGCCAAAGATGTCGGTGGAAACGACGCCGATGGGGTCACTGGGATCCCTTCTACGGTTGGCGAGCACGAGGTTGTGCAAAGAGCGGGTCTGACAGGAAGCACACAGATCGTTTACCGAGGTTCGGGCCGCGAAGATGCGTAATACCCTAGTCCTGCTTTGGTGGATGTATTTGAGTGTTCTTGTGTTCTTGAGCAAGCTACGGGGTGCAACTTGCCCAAAAAGGCCGAATCCTTCTCCTGGACACCTCGGGCCTCCTTTTATAGGCAAAAGGGGCCACCACAGTGGCACACAGGAGGTGGAGAGGTCTACAGTCGATAAGCCTATCCTCTGGGACCGTCGGACGAACGCATTTAATGCGCTGCCGACGTGCCCCTTTGCTTTATCGGGGACGCCAGGGAAGCATGCCCCAGCCGTCGCCGCCTCGCCTGGCCTTGACACGCGTCCGAGCTGATGAAGCATCGCGGTGCCACGTTGGCTGGCTGCTGGGCTGGCGCGGTGGTGGAGCCTTCATGAAGGGTCGCATGCCGCCACGTAGGTGCTTGCTGAGTCAGTGTAGAGGCCAGCCATCGCCACGCAGGTGCCTGCCCAGCTGGTTGAGCTAGCAGCTGCTTGGGGACGGCGGTGGAGTCATGGCAGGTGTGGGCCCGGCTGTGGCCCCGCTGATGCCCTCGGCAAGGGTCTTTCCGTGGCGTTGCAGTCGTCCCCGGCAAGGCGCTTGCCGGGGGTCTTGTGGATTTCCTCGGCTAGGATCCCGCGGAGGGTCGCTGTCTTCTGGTCCTTATCTGATCCTATGTATTTAGGATCTTCACAAAGATCTGCATGCCACCACGGAGGCGCCTCCCGAGCCCTGGTCCCAATGTGATTGACGGTATTGGAACCCTTGGGCTCAAGGGCGGCGCGCTCCGCTGGTGCTGGGCAAGCTGCCCCGGCAAGGCTCTTGCCGTGGCCGCGGAGGCTGCCCCGGCAAGGGGCCTGCCAGGGAGTCCACCTCGCCCCTTCGCTCTCTTGTGTTTCCGGTCTTGGCGTTGTCTTGTTTGTCTTGTGCTTCGGCTTCTCTCCGGCTTCCCTCCCCTGCCATGCTAAGTGTGGCCATGGCGCGCGGCTCTGACTGTCCGTGCACAAGTAAAGGGGTCCAAAGGAGGGCCCCTACTTTTGTACACCGGTACCCTAGGGCCTCGAGGTTCGCCGCCCTGCAAACGAAGAACGAGAAGAAGAACAACAAAGGGAGAAGGTAAAGGTAAAGGTAAAATATGATAGATTGATTTATCGATTGTGTGTTGTTCAATCGGCCGTCACCCCTTAGGTATATAAGAGTTGGATGGAATAGGTGGATGGACTTCCTGTATAAGAAAAGGACTCCAAATCACGTCCAAATATTTCCAAAATTAACCGAACTTGGATTTAGGTAAGTCCGGAACATCAGTTCGGTTTTTAGGTCCCACGGGCCACAAACGACCTCGGATGAAGATGAGCGTAAAAGAAAATTTGACCGTTTCGACGAGACGAACCACTTTCGTGCTGAACATTTTTCGATTCGAAGCCATCCTAAGGGCCGAATCTCTCATGGAAAACAGCTGATTGGTGGCGCCACCCATCAGACAGGTGTGTGGTGGGGTGCGGCATATTTTGCCTCCTGGCAGAGCTGCATTCCAATGCATCTAACGTTTGCATATGGATTTGGATTGGGACGACTTTTATATCAAAATCAACTGTTTCGAGGAGACGCACAACTTTCATGTTGAAATATTTTCCATTGGAGGCCGTCTTAATTGAGTTTCATGCCATTCTTTAAACTGGTGTCAACATGAGCATCTCTGAACTTGTCATAACTATTGCATAAGAGCTCCGTTTTATACCATGTTCATATCCATCTCGATCTTCCTAAAAAGATCCATCTGAAGTTGACTTCCAATCATAAGTTTGAATTAGTCTTGATATAACTTAAAACTACTCTTTATAATTGTGTCACTTTTGAGCGTCAACAGATAGACTAGGTAATTGCCCGTGCGTTGCAACGGGTCATACAAATTATAATGGTATGTATAACATGTACTTTTATAGGACATAAATACTATAAACATTTTTTAACCGACAAATTATTATTGTTGTTACCCTGCAAAAAAAATCACTGTTGTTGTTCTTCTTCTTCGCTTCATGAGCTGGCCATCATTTTTGCTGTCGGTGCTGCCAGTGATGACATCGCCATAATATCAATTAAACTCAACATGCTATATAATGCAATGGTTTTAGAAATAGATTGAGCAGTTCTTTTACAAGAAGTACCAAAAACCCATTGTGTCTATCTAATACAAGACCGTGTGGACCTTTTATATAGAGCACACATTCTATGTACTAAATTAACTTAGAATAACCTGAAACTCATGATTAAGAAAGAGGAAAATGTACTTCCTTCACTAACAAAAGATGGATTCCCTGCCTTTGAAGAAACAAACAAATCGACCAAGCTAAGACCAAGACTCACATTCATCACACACAAAAAAAGAGTAAGACTCGTATACAAAGAATAAATTGATGTGTTTTCAACTATCGTGGACTTATCGTAGTTTTGCCACACCTCATGCCTTCCCAGCTGGTAGCTGCATCCATAACAAAAATAGAAAAGGTTGTGTATTGTGCGCCAGACGGCTTGTTGCAACAAATGCATGCGTGCTTGTAGATGGTGTGCATGCACGGTGGTAGGCAAGTGATGCTAATAATATGACCTTTCCTATCAAGTAGAATCAATTAGCTGTTTTTCAAGGATGCGTCAGGAATGACGTATCAAGATCATCGATAGAAAGTGCCTAGACGGTAAAGATTTTTACGACTCAACCACGACTAAGGAGCCACCCCACGAATACTATAGGTTCTACTCACCACTAGCCAACCTATCCACCCTCATCGGTTAAGAGTTATCTTTCCTCAACAGAGCCATTGCCCGTCAGTTTTGTCCCTCTGCATCAATTTTTTCCAGCACCACGTCCGCCGACGGTGCCGCACCACTGAAAACAATGTTGTTCCTGCGCCTCCAGAGTGTCCATGCTACCAAAGCGATGATTGTCCATGTTCCTTTTCTCATGTCCCTTTGTGGGTCTAGAGATGTCCACTAGTCCACGAGGTTACTGTCGTGTTGTGGCATGCAAGTAGGGCTGGAAAAAAAGCTCGAAGCTCGTAAGCTAAACGAGTCGCTCGTGACTCGGCTCGAATCGACTCGAACTCGAAGAATAATGAGTCAAGCCGAGCTTTAGTTTAAGATCGTTTATAGACCAAGTTAAACGAGCCAATCTCATGAATACTCGTGTAACTCGTTAGGCTCGGTACAAAAGATCAGCAACTCCCAATACAAAAAAAGATCAGCCACTCAGCACCCTATGCAAGCCGTCTCATGTCCACCGGTCCACCAGGTTTCTTTTCTCATGTCCATTTGTGGAATAAATTAGCTCTTGTTTCCAAGTTAAGCATGGAGTTTTGGAAATAAACAAAAATTACCCGTACATGATATGTTCTCCGAGCTAATCCTTCGGTGGAGAGATTAGAAAAACAAAAACGCAAGCTGAAACCCGGTCCAATGGGAGCAAGTTGATTCGCTGGCCCACAAGATGGGAATTACAAGATCTTATGTGACAGCCTGGTTTTTACCTTATCTCTTTTTCCATATTTCTTTGCCTGTGGTTTTGAAGTTGGAGTTTTTTGAATCAACTCAATTGGACTTAAACACTTGGGCATGTCCTTGATTTTCACCCAAGTGACCCATCCCTCTTAAATTCTTCATTTCCCCCTGATAAATCCCAAAATGGCCTTTGGAATAGTTTTCATAAATGAAAAATATTCAATTTCCTCTGTGAAAATCATTTCAGCAACATATGCTCCAAAGCAACCCTAATTTTTCTTGCCCACAAAAATCTGAGAAAATTCCCAAATATTCTTTGAACATTGGCACACCTCCCTGTGCAAAAATATCTCATACTTATTTGGAACATTTTTGCTACAGAAAATCATTTTTGTTCTGGTCTCAGAATGTAGTTTCTACAGCAAGTATATTATTCCTTGATCCAATGAGGCTGATTTTTGTTGAGCTTCATTACCTTCCTAAGAAAACCTTCACCCCAGGAGATTAGCCCTAAACTCCTTCTAGAACCTCTCCAAAAAAATGCCAAAGTTTCTGACCAGAAACTTGCTGCGTAGCTCATGTGAAATCTGGTTGGCCTGGCAGTGTCCCATCTCCTCACTTAGACTAAACACTGCACGGACAACACATTGGACATGTTTTGGCATCGCGTGGGCGTTGTTTTGACCGAGCCAGTGTGGTGACCGCGTATGGACACGGGCTCCGGCATGCGTTTGACGCGCTCTGCGCTGCGCCCGAGCCTCTGTTCGGCGCGTGCTCGTCTCAGCGCTCGACGCCGACTACCGCACCGTGCCACCAGCTTCGTCTCTTCACGCTTGATCTCTGTCTGGCGCTCGCCGACGCTGGAGCCGCTGCAGTGAGCACGACATGATGCGGCCAAAGCCACAGTGCGCCCCGTGCCGCTGTCTTCGTCCGCGCCCACGTTCCTGTGCTTGTCCGCAAGCTCCACAGTCGCCGCGTGATCGCTGAGCCCTCTCCACCGCTCCCTGGCACTTCTCGTCGCCGTGCGCTGCCTTTCAGAGAGCTCCGGCGGAGAAGCGAATCCCCCCTCCGCCTATAAATACCGAGCCCCCTGGCCTTTCCGAGCTCACTCATCCAATCCGCCATCCACCACAAGTAGTAGAGGAGCCACAGCCCGGCTGGGCAGGCCTCTGGCCGCCGTCCGCTGCCAGAGCTCATCAGCGATCCCCTCTGCTGCTCGACACCCATCCAGCCCCCCTCGAGCTCGTGCCACTTCTCCGGCGGCTCCCTGGTGCTTCACTGGTGCCTGCTGACCCTGTTGGAGCCCTTGGAACTGCCTCCCTCCGCCGTCTTCTTCAACTCTGGCGAGACCCGACCGTAGCCGCCACTGGATACGAAGATTCCGAGCTACTGCGGCCACCTCTCGACGTGCCACGGGTACATGCAGGTGCGCCGTGAACCCCTCTAGCCATATATCCCTCTCAAATCAGCCAACGAGGCCTCCTCGCTGGCGTGAGCTCCGGCGGAGCACCGCCACCCCTCTGTTTCTCTCCCTCTCCCTCCACACCTGACGGACGGGGCCCACTGTCAGCCTCTCCACTCGCGCCCGAAGCGGTATGAGTGGAGGAGTATTCGCAGAATACGTCTTCGACGTCACCCCCTGGATTTCTTTTATTTCAAATTTAATTCAAATACTTTGACCAGGAACTTTGACTAGCCATAACTTTTAAACCATAAGTCGAAAATAATTTATTCCTTTTCCATTGTGTTTGTATTGAAAAGTTCTAGACGCACACCAAAATGGAGATTTTTCTCTGCTGTCTAGAATTTCTGGTGAATTTCATAATGATTCTTGATATTTTCTTTTGCTGTTTTAAAATATTTTCAGAGGGAGAAGCTTGTCTGGAAGATAACCGGGAGGAGTGTGAACCTCCTCTGCACTAAGGCAAGCCATACCAACATTTGCATGGTGTCACCTTAATATTTATGATTTTTCCAACTTAAATATGAGTCATTTCATGAATTTAATTATTTAAAGGAATATTGCACATGCTAGTTACTTTGTCCCAGTTGAAATGCTTAGTTTATAGTATTATTTGAATGCATGGACTAGTATGAGGCAGTAGAAGTAGTTTTGATTGTGTGGTTATGCTTTTGGGTATGATCGGTAATATTTTCTTTATGTGAGTTATTGATTTCAATATATTATGGCATAACTAAAATGATGAGTGTTAAAACTAGTGAAGTAAAACCAGTGAAGCTTAATGATGACTAGTGCAAGTAGAAAACTTTGATGATGTTGATCTGTTTACTTTAAGTGTTATGTGATGCATGTCGGATAGTTGCATGTTCATGGCATAATGTGGCTCGAGTTATTTTTATTTCAAGTTAAACCTGATGTTAATTCGACTTGAACATAATGTTGATCGAGTCGTGGTGCCATTGAATCGAGTTTTCTCGGTGCAACCACATTTGCCTTGATGGGAAGGCCGTTATTCAGCCCGTTGTCATGCCTTTGGTCGGTACCTCCAACGAGGGAAGGTTATGGGCGTGCGGTACCATGGCCCGGTAAGCAGACATAACCTTGTGTGCCCATTTGTTGTTATGGTACCTTGTCCCCGTTTGGGACCGTTTAAGTTTTGCCACGACGGTGGTTGTTGATGTCTTTGGTAGACACGGGGCCACCCATGACTTATCCCAGAGGGGAGTTGGTCGGAGTGGCCGGGAGAGTGTCATGGCAATGGGAGGGTTCTGTCGGAATGCCGCTGGTCCACCTGAATGGGAGTGCGAGGACATGGATTCCATGGTGTGGGTAAAGTGTGCTAACCTCTGTAGAGTGTTTATTAAATCTATCGATAGCCGCGTCCTCGGTTACGGACATAGCTCATGAGTAAGTCACACCATGGATCAACATGATTAAGTAATCTTGCACACTAAATTTATATGCTTGACACTGGTTAAGTGATGAGATTTGTGGGATCATGACATGATCTTTGTGGGAACCAAAGTGTTGGTTTCGTTTGTGAACCGGGTATGATCACCGTTTTGGTTACGAGGTAACCCGTCTGGTAAGAGAGTCCGCGGGACTCAGTGCACATGTTTGATTCACTGCATAAGTAGTATGTTGTTGCTTTTGATTTAACTTGCTTAATTGTCATGATATTGTTTGCCATTATGCTTATGCTTGTTGTGAGCTTGCAAGTACATTCAATGTACTGACCTGGCGTGTCATGCCAGATTTCAAGAAAGTCTTACCGGATCGGAGTGCTTCCCGTGTCTAGATCGTGTCCAAATCGGTGTCCCATGCTATGGAGTTCCACTTTGTTGTCGTTCCGCTGCCGCGTAGTTGTCGTGATCGAGGACCCTTCATGTTCATTAAATAATTTACATATTGTTCAGCCACACCGTGTGTGCTGCTTGGCCTCGCTACTTGATGTAATATCGAACCTATGTTTCCGCTAGCATCAATAAAGCGGTTGTTTTCTGTACCAAGATGTTTTGTGTTGCTAGAAGACTTGATCTCTGGGCTGGCAATGCAAGGTGAACTGGTTGCTCTGAGCCGGGGTGCCACAACGCATGGTATCAGAGCCACGCTGACTGTAGGACACGCTAGACCATCGACGCGCTAGTTGAATGGTAGCTAGTCTAGTTTGAGTGCCGGTAGTAATAGAAATTGGTTGCTGCATTGCATGCATTTTATCTATTGTTATTGCTAACCGTCTGATGATTGCGAGTGTAGATGGCTCCGGTTCCATTCCTATACTAGTCCGAGCCAGCACCGTACACCTCCCCGCATTTGCTTCAGAACGTGTGGTGTCGACTCTAACCAGAGGGTGCTGATCCAGTGTACCAGGTGTATCGGGAGCATCTGGTCGGCTCACTGTATCAGTATTATGCGGAGGTCACTTTACACCACAGTTCCCCTTCCGTTGCTTACACCCGTTCCTCTAAGGGTGGTTTCGCTTCCACGCCGTCTCAGGCCATCCAGTTTGCTGCACTCGGGGCTCTTGTAGACCTGCGCTACAATGAGGTTTGCATGCAGGGTCATCCAGGTTTCTACTTCTACCCGTCTCTGCACGAGAACGGGCGTAACCGCTTCCCTTTTATTGACCCGGCATGCGATCGTCCTTCTAGACACCTTTCTCGCTATATCATCGTCAGTTATCTCTTGATCTATGAGTTGGCCCGAGAGTTAACCCGAGCCGGTATAGCCCTTGCCGCTGCTCGGAATAGGAACCCTCCACCTACTGTCGGATTTACCTCATTCGTTCCTCCAGCCTCTGTTACCCCTGCTACTCCGGTGATCACTCAAGGTACCACGAACCCTTTGGCGGTGACTCCTCGCAGTGCCCCTACTGCGTGGGCTTCCCTTGTCGCTACTCCTGCGGCCCCTATGCTCCAGATTCACCCCGCACATGCCCCTGAGGGAGAGTCCTCGAGGCAGCGCCATCGTGTCACTTTTAACCCGGAGGTTTCCACTATCAGTTCAGGATCTGAGTCCGGTTCAGGAGAGGAGCCCGCAGCACCAGCCGAGCACTAGATCGTTAGAGTATCTGCAGTCGTCATGAGGTTGATGTACGGATGTAGTCGTACGTGCCATGATGTTTAGTTTCATGTATGAGGGCAGTTGAACCTGTCATGATGTTTAATTTTCATGTATGAGTCTATGTATAATTATGTTGGAACCTTTTTATTATTCGCCTTGGTTTTCGCTGCTTTCTTTCGGGTTTGTCGCTGGCTTTTCTTCCCATTTTTGGATGTTGCTCATCTCGGTTGCTTTATATTGGGAAAAACAAACAATAGGATGACGTGGGGAGGCAGCAGCAGCCACGAGGATGTCCCTGTTCGTCGCTCAGCAAGACAGGCAGGAGATTCCCTCGAGCCGTATTCTTCACCACCGTCTCCACCGCCACATCCGCCATCCACTAAACAAATCATGTGTATGTTTGAAGAAAGGAGAAACAACGATCTGATTGAGCCGTTGAAAAGTGTGCAAGCTATGGTTGGGCAGAATGGAAATAAGAATGGTCATCACTCCAAGCTATCAGATTTTCAGAGGACCAAGCCTCCCAGTTTCAGTCAAGTTATCGATCCTTTGGAAGCCGATTATTGGTTAAGGACTATTGAGAAAAAGCTTGAGATTGCTCGCACTGAAGAAGCTGACAAGGTTTGCTCACGGCACACTATCTTGAGGGAGCTGCCGCTATATGGTGGGATAATGCTAAAGCTATGTGGCCTGCGGACGAAGAAATTACTTGAACTAAATTCAAGGACCATTCCCGCAAATACCATATTCCCGCCGGTATTATGAAGGTCAAGTAACGCAAATTCCTCGCTCTCACCCAAGGAAGCCTGTCAGTAAGTGAGTACCTGCATAAGTTCAACCATTTGGCCCGATATTCTCTCTATGATGTGGCCACGGAAGAAAGGAAGATCGACAGATTTCTTGGAGGACTGAATCAACACCTCACATGCACTCTTAGTATGCTTGACTTTCCGGATTTCCATACTCTGGTAAACAAAGCCCTCATTGCAGAAAGGGAACACAAGCTCGTGCATGACAACAGGCCCGCTAATAATGATCACAAGCGCAAATTCGAGCCTAAGAAGGATGGACAACCAGTGCAGAAAGCTCATACTTGGCAGCAGACTCAGGTTGAGTACAAGCCCAATTGGCAGCAAAACGTGAACAAGACCACTACTCAAGTCAAGAATGTCGTGACTAGACCGGTGCGCAAAGAATGTCAGCGCAACAATTCATGCATCAATTGTGGGAAAATCGGCCATTATGCCAGACAGTGCCCCAAGAACGGCAAGCCAAACGCTCCATTCAGGCCGCAAGTCAATCAAATGGGGCCATATCCTGTCCAGAAGACCATCCAAGGGCAAGTTCACTACCTCTCCGCAGACGAAGCCCAAGAGGACCCGGAAGTCATCATTGGTATGTTTCCTGTTAATAGCATACCTGCAATAATTTTATTTGACTCTGGGGCTTCCCACTCTTTTATTTCGCGGAGTTTTGTTGGCCAAAACAAATTTCCTTGCTCAATTTTGGGAAAAAGTATGCTGGTACAATCCCCGGGGTCAGTGCTCAGAAGTAATCTGGTCTGCCAAAATTTGGAAATTGGTATCAAGGGAGTCACCTTCCCAACCTCTTTGATCGTTATTGAGTCTGCCAAGTTGGATATTATTTTGGGAATGAACTGGTTGACCCAATATCAAGTATGCATCAATTGTGCAACCAGAGAAGTCACATTGACAAGTTAGGAAGGTCGGACTACAAAATTCTTTGCTCGACGAAGCATACCCATGGAAGACATGGTCTTCACTGCTGTAGCGGAAGAATTGGAATTAATTCCTGTGGTCAGTGAGTTTCCAGATGTATTCCCTGAGGAATTACTAGGAATGCCGCCAGACCGAGAGCTTGAGTTTGCAATTGACCTTGTGCCCGGAACCGCACCGCTATACAAGAAGTATTATCGGATGCCTTCGTCAGAATTGGTGGAATTAAAGAAACAACTTGATGAGATGCTTCAGAAAGGATACACCCGTCCAAACTCTTCACCATGCGGATCACCCGCAATATTTGTGGACAAGAAAGATGACAGTCTCCGGATGTGTGTGGACTACCGTCAGTTGAATGATGTCACTATCAAGAACAAATATCCACTACCGAGGATTGATGATTTGTTTGATCAACTGAGATGGGCAAAATTATTCTCCAAAATTGATTTGAGGACCGGATACCACCAGCTCAAAATCAAGAAGGAAGCTATTCCTAAGACCGCATTCACTACTCGATACGGTCTTTATGAATATACAGTCATGTCCTTCGGCCTCACCAATGCCCCTGCCTTCTTCATGGATATGATGAATAAGGTATTCATGGATTTCTTGAATAAGTTTGTGGTGGTTTTCATTGATGACATCCTCATATACTCAAAAGGTGAAGAAGAGCACAAGGGACATCTCAAAGCAGTCTTGCAGAGACTCTGTGACCATCACTTATATGCAAAATTCAGCAAATGTGAATTTTGGCTTAAGCAAGTCGGATTTTTGGGGCATGTTCTTTCAGCAGAAGGCATAGCTGTGGATCCAAGCAAGGCGAAGGACATGATTGATTGGACGGCACCCACGACAGTATCCGAAATCCGGAGTTTCCTTGGACTAGCCGGGTACTACCGTCGCTTCATCGAAGGCTTCTCTAAGATTGCCAAGCCAATGACAGAACTCCTCAAGAAAGATAAGAAATTTGAATGGACTGAGGATTGTGAGAAAAGCTTGAATGAGCTAAAGACCAGACTGACAACAACACCTGTGTTGACCCTTCCAGACATCTACCGCAGTTTTGATGTATACTGTGACACAACCAGGAGAGGTATTGGATGTGTACTCATGCAAGATGGCAAGGTTGAAGCATACACATCCCGACAGCTATGACCCCACGAAGGGAACTACCCTACACATGATTTGGAGTTGGACGCAGTTGTGCACGCCTTAAAAATTTGGAGACACTACCTCATTGTCAAAAGATGTCAGATATTTATAGACCACAAGAGTCTCAAGTATATATTCACTCAACCGGACTTAGACCTTCGACAGCGAAGATGGCTCGAGTTGGTCGAGGATTATGATCTTGGAATCAATTACCACCCCGGTAAGGCCAATGTTGTTGCCGGTGCTCTCAGCCGCAAGCCTGCCAGCTTGAACTCCCTGGTAGAGTCCTTGCCTCCCGAACTCCAAGAAGAGATCGCTCAGCTTAATTTGGTTATTGTTGATGCGGGCCTTGCCCATATATTGGAAGTCACTCCTACTCTCGAGGATGAGATCCGCATGGCCCAGCAAGATGACCCAGTTCTGCAAAACCATGTCACGCGTATGCAAGAAGGCAAGACCCAGGATTTCTCTAAGGATAAGCAAGGTACTCTAAGGTTTCGAGGGCGGATTTGCATACCTGAGCAAGCAGACCTACGAAAGAAGATTTTGGCAGAAGCGCACGAATCTTCGTATTCAATTCACCCAGGAGGTACCAAAATGTACGAGGACCTTCGACAGATATTTTGGTGGGATGGAATGAAGAAAGACATCGCATACTTTGTAGCTTGTTGTGATGTATGTAACAAAGTGAAGGCGGAACACCAGAAACCTGCCGAACTTCTTCAACCTTTACCCATTCCACAATGGAAGTGGGACGATGTCTGCATGGATTTCATCACAGGCCTACCAAGGACTCACCGAGGCAATGATGCAATATGGGTCGTGGTGGACACGCTAACAAAGGTAGCTCACTTTATTCCCATCCGAACCTCATACCAAGCAGATCAACTCACACAGTTATATTTCTCCAGAATCATTAGTTTGCATGGGGTGCCAGGAATGATCACTTCAGACCGAGGTTCTCTCTTTACTTCAGCATTTTGGTCACGTCTCCATCAAGCCTTGGGGACTGCACTAAAGTACAGCACAACCTATCATCGTCAGACAGACGGCCAGATTGAGGGAGTAAATCAAATACTTGAAGATGTGCTCCGAGCATGTGCTTTGGCCCAAGGACCCAAGTGGGAAGATTGTCTGCCGTATGCTGAGTTCTCCTACAACAACAGTTTCGAGACCAGCTTGAAGATGTCACCTTATGAAGCTTTGTATGGCCATAAGTGCTGCACTTCGCTAAACTGGTCTCAAACCGGAGATAGCCGCATTTTTTGAACTGATTTAATGATGGAGGCTGAAAAACAAGTCAAGGAGATCCGAGATAGACTGCAATTGGCTAAGTCCCGACAAAAGAGTTATTACGATGCCAAACACCGTCAGATCAGCTTTGAACCCTGAGAGTATGTGTACCTCCGAGTCACACCTATGAAAGGAGTCAAGAGATTTCAGACCCGCGAAAAACTGGCACCCAGATATATTCGTCCATTCCCAGTTATGACCAGAGTTGGCACAGTTGCTTATCAGTTGGAACTGCCACCGGAATTGTCAGAAGTGCACAATGTGTTCCATGTCTCACAGCTAAGAAGGTGTATCTCGCCACCAGAGAAAAGGACTGATATGGCAGAGATAGAGCTTTCCAAGGATTTAACCTACGAGGAGAGACCATTCAGAATATTGGATGAGACAGAAAGAGTCACTCGCAGCAAGGTGACAAAGTTTTATAAGGTTCAGTGGGCGCATCACACCGAGGAAGAAGCAACTTGGGAAAGAGAGGAATTTTTAAGGGCAGCCTATCCAGAATTGTTTTCCCGAGCAACCGAATCTGGAGGACGAGATTCATCCTAAGTGGGGGAGGTTTATGACAGCCTGGTTTTTGCCTTCTCTCTTTTTACGGATTTCTTTGCCTGTGGTTTTGAAGTTGGAGTTTTTTCTGAATCAACTCAATTGGACTTAAACACTTGGGCATGTCCTTGATTTTCACCCAAGTGACCCATCCCTCTCAAATTCATCATTTCCCCTCTGATAAATCCCAAAATGGCCTTTGGAATATTTTTCATAATTGAAAACTATTCAATTTCCTCTCTGAAAATCATTTCACCAACATATGCTCCAAAGCAACCCTCATTTTTCTTGCCCACAAAAATCTAATAAAATTTCCAAATATTCTTTGAACCTTGGCACACGTCCATGTGCAAAAATATTTCATACTTATTTGGAATATTTTTGCAACAGGAAATCATTCCTGTTCTGGCCTCAAAATGTAGTTTCTACAGCAAGTATATTATTCCTTGATCCAATGAGGCTGATTTTTCTTGAGCTTCATTGCCTTCCTAAGAAAACCTTAACACCAGGAGATTAGCCGTAAACTCCTTCTAGAACCTCTCCAAAAATAGTGCCAAAGTTTCTGACCCAAAACTTGCTGCGTAGCTCATGATAAATCTGGTCGGCCTGGCAGTGTGCCATCTCCTCACTTAGACTAAACACTGCACAGACAACACGTTGGACCCGGTTTGGCATCGCGTCAGCGTCGTTTTGACTGAGCTAGCGTGGTGACCGCGTATGGACACGGGCTCTGGCACGAGTTCGACGCGCTCTGCGCTGCGCCCGAGCCTCTGTTCGATGCGTGCTCGTCTCAACGCTCGACGCCGACTGCCGCACCATGCCACCAGCTTCATCTCTTCACGCTTGACCTCTCCCTGGCACTCGCCACCGCTGGAGCCGCCGCAGTGAGCACGGGCATGACACGGCCAAAGCCAGAGTGCGCCAGGTGCCCCTGTCTTCGTCCGCGCACGCGTTCCTGTGCTTGTCCGCCAGCTCCACAGTCGCCGCGTGATCGCTGAGCCCTCTCCACCCCTCCCTGGCACTTCTCGTCACCGTGCACCGCTTTCCACAGAGCTCCGGCAGAGCCGCGAATCCCCCCTCTGCCTATAAATACCGAGCCCCCTGGCCTCTCCGAGCTCACTCATCCACTCCGCCATCCACCACAAGTAGTAGAGGACCACATCCCGGCTGGGCAGGCCTCTGGCCGCCGTCCGCACCCGGAGCTCACCAGCAATCCCCTCTGCTGCTCCCCACCCATCTAGCCCCTCTCGAGCTCGTGCCACTTCTCTGACGACTCCCTGGTGCTTCACTGGTGCCTGCTGACCCTATTGGAGCCCCTGGAACCGCCTCCCTCCGCCATCTTCTTCAACTCTGGTGAGACCCGACCACAGCTGCCGCTGGAGACGAAGATTCCGAGCTACTCTGGCCACCTCTCGACTTGCCACGGGTACAGGCAGGTGCGCCGTGACCCCCTCTAGCCATCTATCCCTCTCAAATCAGCCAACGAGCCCTCCTCGCCGGCGTGAGCTCCGGCGGAGTACCGCCACCCCTCTGTTTTCTCCCTCTCCCTCCACACCTGACGGGCGGGGCCCAATGTCAGCGTCTCCACCCGCGCCCGAAGCGGTACAAGTGGAGGCATATTCGCAGAATACGTCTTCGATGTCACCCCCGGATTTCTTTTATTTCAAATTTAATTCAAATACTTTGACCAGGAACTTTGACCAGCCATAACTTTTAAGCCATAAGTCCAAATGAATTGATTCTTTTTGCATTGTGTTTGTATTGAAAAGTTCTAGCAGCACACCAAAATGGAGATTTTTCTCCGCTTTCTAGAATTTCTTGTGAATTTCAGAATGATTCTTGATATTTTCTTTTGCTGTTTTTAAATATTTTCAGATGGAGAAGCTTATCTTGAAGATAACTAGGAGGAGTGTGAACCTCCTCTGCACTAAGGCAAGCCACACCAACATTTGCAAGCCGGGGTGCCACAGTGTACATGATCTCTTACTCTATTTGCATGGGACATGCAAGGCATCCCCAAAGAAGGTTGGCATGCATATTGATTTTTCGTTGCACCTCCTACTCTCTTTTGCTTAAATCATCCATGGCTTGGAAGCGAGAGGGCACCACCTGAGATTTTTTGGATCGCGTTGTTTTTCTTGGAGAGAGGGTCGGCTGGGAGTGAGAGGTTCCATAGGCTGGGAGAGGAAGAGATGCTGGAAAATCAAGAGACAAATAATTTCGCTGGAGAGAGATATTTATGCGTGACGTGAGACAGGTTGCGGGAGTACTTTCAGGGAAAGAGATATTTTCCATAACTATTGACTGGGATTTATTTTCCAACTGAATGATTGGGAGGTCGGCTATGTGAGGGAGATAGGCCCTTGATTACAGGAGATTGATCCGAATTTATTGGGTTACCAAAGAATATTTATTAGGTTATCAAAGATTGATATAAAGACTACTTTGATATGGCCGGTAAAATAGAAATCATGTGAATTAGAAATTGGGGACGGGGTGGAGAACTTGTGGAGGGGTGGGGATGGGTGAATGAAGGGGTTGGACGAAAAATTGACGTAAGACGGGAGAGGCAACGTTATGTTCTTTTCGGTAGTAGAGATTTTATCGTCCAATAGGAAGGGTCTGAGGGGAAGGCCGCCTTCATGCCTCCACCCCACTAAGGAGCATATGGTGGTGTGTGGGGATAGTGTCGGACTCCCCTCTAGGGAAGACACGGCCGCTGATGCCCCCGTTAAGAGGGGGCGCCGCGGCCGCCCGGCAGAGCAACTACCCCGTCCCGTAAATGGCGGTCGGGCTAGTTTGGCCGCACCAGAGGGGCCTATTAGTACAACTGCGGTTCCCCTATGAAGGTCCTATACTAAAACATTAGGGGCTTTGACAACTTGGACCGGAGGCGCCAGTTGATCGACTATATCCAATAGGACTTTTCAATCCAGGAACTCCAAGGGCTGTTCCGACACCCGTTCGCCTGGCACTGGGTACATGTGGCTGGCCTCTCTAGGGGCATCCTGCTTGGGGTCAGGGAGGACTTCTTCTCGGTTGAGGATATGGACCAAGGGGAATTCTTTCTTAGTATATATGCCCATCACTGACCGACATGTGAACCTCATTTGGAAGGTGATCATCGTCTATGGCCCGGTTCACCACGGGCGGTCAACAGACTTCTTGGCTGAGCTAAAGGCTAAGGTGGAGCTATGCACTACTCCGATTGTAGTGGCCCGCGATTTCAACCTTATTCAACAAGAGGCTGACAAAAGCTCCCCTAATGTCGACCGGGTGCGTATGTGCATGTTCAACGACTACATCGCTGATATGACTGTACGTGAAATAGCCCGTGTAGGGCTAGATTCCCGTGGACTAAAAAATAGGTGGACCCTATCTGGAGCATGCTGGATAGGGTCTTGGTGTTTGTCCAGTGGGAGATTATGTTCCCACTGTGCTCGCTTAGGGCGGTCACTTGGATTGGCTCTGACCACGCCCCCCTGCTGTTTTCGTCTAGGGAAGGGTCTCCACCACGGTCGAGGCGCTTCCACCTTGAACTATCATGGCTGCTACAACCGGGTTTTTTTGAGATGGTATGACACCAATGGGTATAAGCTTCGGCCAATCCACCACGGACCTTCTGTGCTATGGATATCTAGCACCATTGCTCTAAAATCACCCACCAGTTTATGCGGGGGTGGGGCACCTGATACGTCTCCAACTTATCTATAATTTTTGATTGTTTCATGCTATTATATTACCAATCTTAGATAGTTTTTATGCACTTTTATAACACTTTTGGGAACAAACCTATTAACCTAGTGCCTAGTGTCTGTTGTTGTTTTCTGCTTGTTTTTGGTTTTCCAGAAAATCTGTACCAAACAAGGTCCAAACGCTATGAAACTTTTGACAATTTTTTCTAGACATAAGAGACCCTTGAAGCTTTGGGAGGAGACCAGACCTGAAACGAGGAGATGACAAGGCAACAGGGCGCACCTTAGGGGGTAGGCGCGCCCTAATGCCTTGTGGCTTCCACGTGGCTCCGTCTGACCTAATTCCACTTCTATAAATTCTCAAATGTTGTGAAAACCCAGAGAGCCACCCGAAACAATCTTTCCGCTGCCGCAAGCTTCTGTTCTTCCGCAATCCCATTTGGAGTCCTTTTCTGATACTCTACCAGAGGGGGAATCGATCACGGAAGGCTTGTACATCAACCTTTCTGCCCTTCCGATGATGTGTGAGTAGTCCCGCATAGATCTACGAGTCAATAGCTAGTAGCTAGATACCTTCTTTTCTCTCTTTAATCTTCAATACCATGTTCTCCATGATCTCCATGGAGTTCTATCCAATGTAATCTTCTTTTGCGGTGTGTTTGTTGGGATCCGTTGAATTGTGGGTTTATGCTCAGATTATTCGTTGAAAGTAATTGAGTCTTTTCTAAACTTTGTTATGCATGATTTTTATAGCTTTGTATTTCTCTCTGATATATCCGTTTGATTTGGCCAACTAGATCGAGTTATCTTCAGTGGGGGAGGTGCTTTCTAATGGGTTCAATCTTGCGGTGTCCTCTCATAGTGACAGTCGGGGTAGCGAGGCACATATTTGTATTTTGCCATTAAGGGTAAAACAACAGATTTTAATATCATTGCTTGGTTTTATTCTATCTACATCATGTCATCTTGCTTAAAGCGTTACTCTATTTTTCATTAACTTAATACCATAGATGCATGCAGGAGTCGGTTGATTGGTGGAGTAATAGTAGTAGATGCAGGCAAGAGTCGGTCTACTTGTCACGGACATGATACCTATATACATGACCATTGCCATGAATAACGTCATAACTATGCAATTTTCTATCAATTTTCCAACAGTAATTTGTCTACCCACCATATGCTATGTTTCGAGAGAGAAGCCTCTAGTGAAAACTATGGCCCCTGGGCCTACTGTAATCATACTACTAAAACAAAAAATACCTTACTGCAATTTATTTACTTTTGTTTTACTTTGCAATTTATATATCTACCACTACCAGATTTAATCCTTGCAAGTAACGAGTTCAAGGGGATTGACAACCCTCTTGCCTGTGGATGGTGCATGTATTTGCTCCTGTGTGTGCAGGTGTTGTTTGACTAGGATTTGCGTGGTTCTCCTATTGGTTTGATAACCTTGGTTCTCACTAAGGGAAATACTTATCAGCTACTATATTGCTTCACCCTTTCTCTTCGGGGAAAATCCCAACGAAACTCACAAGTAGCAGAAAGAATTTCTAAGAGCTGGCCTAAGGGCCCGCAAAGGGGCCCTGATGGACCAGATTAAGGCACTGGATGTGGTTGCTGATACGGTTGGCCTGTCGGCTGACGTTTGGCTTAGGCGGCACTCCCTTGGGTCCTCGTTGATGGAGATCGTCAAGGGAGAGGAATTGTTCTGGCAACGCCATGGGGGCTAGAAGTGGCTCCTCCAAGGCGATGCCAATACAGCTTACTTCCAGGCGATTGCCAATGGGCGATGCCGGAAGTGCTCTATCCCGTGTATCTGGGAGGGAGACACCCTCCTGGAACACCCGAACGATATTAGATCCCACATTTACTCCTACTTTAAGAAGCTCTTTACAGCGGAACCCCTTGGTGGGGTGTCTTTGGCGGAGAACTTCTGGCCGCTCGCGGATAGGGTCTCTAACATTGAGAATGCGGAAGTAAAATTCTTGCATTCTTGCCTGAAGAGGTTGGCAGGGCTATTGCCTCTGTGAAGGTGGGGTCGGTGCCGGGGCCAGACGGCTTGCCGGTGGCTCTCTTCAGAAATTCTGGAATGTCCTGAAACTAGTGATCATGCCGATGTTCCATGAATTCTATATTGGGACTTTCGACATGTCTTGAATATTTGGCATCATTACCCTGATCCCGAAAGGGTAGTTGGGGCTATGGACATTAGACACTTCAGACCTAGCATGATGATTAGCGTACTTGAATGCATCTTCTCCAAAGTCTGCATGGCACGACTAGCCCCTGCAGTGGAGCGGCTGGATCATCCCCTCCAAACAGTGTTTCTGAAGGGGCGACGGATCCATGACGGGATCCTGGTCCTTCACGATATTGTCCATGAGGTTAAGACACACGGACATAAGGGCATTTTCCTCAAGTTGGACTTCCAGAAGGCCTATGATCGTCTAGATTGGTCCATCTTGCGGTTAGTGCTTCAACGACGGGGCTTTGATGATAGATGGTGCTCTTGGACCATGCAGTTGCTTCAGTCTGGTAATACGACGATTAATATTAATGGTGAGGTGAGACCATTCTTTACGTCCTCTGCGTGAGTGAAGCAAGGCGAACCGATCTCACTACTCCTCTTCAACCTCGTCGTTGATGCTTTAGTTGGCATCCTGGATAAAGCTAGGGTGGCAGGTCACCTCTCGGGGGTAGTTTGTCACCTAATCCCTGGTGGAGGGATCAGTCACCTACAATATGCTAACGACACCATGATTATGGTGGAGGGGTCGGTCCTGGACATCGTGAATCTTAAGTTCCTACTCCTCTATTTTGAGGCTATGTCAAGACTAAAGAATAACTTTGATAAGAGTGAGGTCATCGTCATGGGATATCCAGCGGTAGAACAACAACAGATCGCGGACAACTTAAACAGTAGACTGGCCTCATTCCCCCATTACATACTTGGGAGTGCTGATGGCCTAGACTACAAATAAAGACACATCCGTGACATTATGGGCTGAACGATTTTTTTGCTGTCATGCTTATGACACTTCTATGACGATAATTGTGACAAAAGCACGTATCATCATAGATGTGGTTGGCTCCTACTTATATGACAAAAAACCATGACAGAAAATGGGATTTTCGTCCTGGGCGGGCCGGGGACGCAGCTGCATGACGTTCTTTGGGCCGTCCATGACGGAATAAATCATGGTTGAAGCGAGGGCGAGGAAAATATCGGGGAGTTCCCAGTTACGGTGGGTGGTCGGCGCCAAGCGATGCACAGAAGTTTGCGCGTTTTTCTCGTACACGTACGCGCGTGTGTGCGAGGCGTTGGGCTCTAACCGAATCCGAGGGAGGTGTTCGCTTACTGAACCCGAGCGATTGCTTCGCTACTGGCGCTAACTGAAGCCGATCGAACCAGCTGCTGCCTCTTGATGATCAGTGACCGTTGTTGGGGGTTGGATGAACAGTTCCCGATGGGGGTTGGATGAACAGGACCCCGTGGTAGTAGGGGCTGTTGCCGCTGGATGAAGAGGACCCCGATCGAGGAGGCCGCCACACACCCGAGCCGGTTGTGGGTGGATGAACAGGACCCCGTGGAGGGCTGGTTAAACAGGACCTCGTGGAGGGCTAGTTGAACAGTAGCCGGTGGAGGCTGGATGAACAGTAGCCCATGGATGAACAGTAGCTGGTGGAGGCAGGAGGAAGTCGACCGTGGATGAATAGTACTAGGTGGAGCCTGGAGGAAGTCGACGGTGGATGAAAAGTAGCCCGTGGAGTACCGTTTTGTGGTATGCGACACCCTCCCGATCAACTGGGCCCCGTTTCAACCGTAGGCACTCCAACACAAGTCATAAGCTTCCTCATAAGTATCAAACTTCATCGTTTCATCAGGAGGCTTCGGTGTGGAGTATGCCTTGGTGTTTTTGTCTCCCTGATCAGCATTTTCTCCTCCTGTTTCTGGACTCGCTGGCTCGCTGACTTACTGATCAAAGAAGCTTTCTCTCCCCCCTATATTGCTAGTAGTCGGTTCTTTGCTTGTCTCTCAGACCATTGGGTTGCTTCTAGATGTAGCACCTGTAATGTTTTTGAAGTTGTTAGTTTGTGTTATATTTCTGCACGCCAAAACGTGTGGTAACTTGTACTCCACTTGCCTGGTAAAGTTTGCATGCAGTAAGATGTTTTGGTAGTTGTAAACTGAAACCATGTAATTGTAATACAGTTTGCATGATAATTCGTATGCAGTAAGTGTGGTAATTGTACCAAATTTCATGTTAACTTGTGTGCATTAAGCTTGGTGATTGTGAACTGATGCATGGTGAATGTGGTAGTTGTAAACAACATAGTTGGTAATTGCAATTCAAGTATGATGGTAACAAGTATGTGTATAAAAATGTGGGAGCATGGTAAATGTTTTACCTTCGCCTGTTTTGTTGAGGTTGGCAGAACCAAAGCTTGCCGTGTGTGCATACTCACACTGTTGGTTTGTCCCCACACCACTCATCATGATATCCACATTACCCTCGTTGTCCAACCATTTTTTTGTGTTGCAGCACCTGTTGTCACATATAATTGCATCCATCAATTCCGCACTTACAAGCAATTTTGATTATTTTTCCACAACAACTATAATTTTTTCTTTTTCTGCACTGATTACTTCATTTTTTATAGGAGGTATCATTTTGGGAGTAACCAGCATATGGGAGTATGACAACGATAGTTCCTACAACCTCATTTCATCGACATCATTTCTTATCAAACAATTATGGTTGCAACAATGTAAATCAACACATGGTATTCTTGTAGTGTTTTAGCACCTTTGGTTTTGGGTTTTCCTGGTAAATTATCATGAATTAGCATGATAACACTTTTTGACATGGGTTTGTTCAATAAAAAAGGATCCTTTTTATGTTGAATAAGTGTTAAAGGATGCTGATTACACAATGCATACACTTTGGCAATCTATATTGATTCGAAATGGTAACTCAATTATTAAAGAGAAATTTCATACATGTAGTTCTAACATGCTTCAAAAAAGATAGCTTAATAGAATGATGATGATAACCTATATGGATTTATGATGGTAACTCAATGATGATGTATCTCAATGATGTATAATCTGTATAGGAAAATGGAACAATTTTACCTACTTTTTTGGCTTAAAAAAAGGCAAATTAATACAATCTTGTTGGTAACCTGGCTTAATTTGAATGGTAACTCAATTACAATGGAGGAATTCCACACATGCAGTAAAGGGGCTACCTTTTTCTGCATCTTTTTGGCTTTGTTCTTTAGTTCTCGTTGTTCTTTTCCCATGTATTTTTTGCCTTGATTTTATTGGTATGAAATGTAAATGCAGCATGTGTATAGAGGTTGAATCACTTAATTACCTCCTTGTTTTTTGTCTGATTATGGCAAAATTCAGAAGAACTGGGGTATTTGTCCCCGTAGCATGTGGTAACCCTTGTGTTGATGATGTGGTAAACCAGGCCCTCTCTCAAATCCTTGTGTTTGGTAGTGTTTTTCGTGGGTTTTTTTTTGGTGGATCAGATCTGGGGCACAGGTCGTCGGCGATGGAGGCGCGTCGGAGAGAGAGGAGAACAGATCGGGGTAGGTGGATGTTTGTTGTGATGGAGGTAAGAAACTAGGGTTTTGGGGTGGTAAGTCATGTGCGGGGGAAGGTGGGCCAGAGGGGCTGTCTTTTTTGTCTTGGGCCTCATGCACTTCGCGTGCCGGGCATCGCGAAAGAAGGCTGGGTCATCGTGGGTGGTTCTGGCGAAGCGGGTCGTGCGGGAGGGACGCGGGTTTATGATCGTGCAGATCTGATGCTTAGCGTCCAGTCGAGTAGACGTTAGTCGCGTCCGAGAAATAATTATGAGAAGGGAGAAACATAGACGTAGAAAGCTAGCTCAATTTGGAATCGGCGTGCATGCATGCGGTCACCTATATTTGCTGCTATATATGAGTTGCATGTAATGTGACCGACCAGAACAGGGCCCACGTACAGGGAATTTTTGGGTGAGTTTAATTGGCGTACAAGAAAGAAAGAAAGCTAGAAAAGGAAATAGACAACACGTAAACTTGGGATAGGCTCTGTTGCCATTTTAATCACAGACGTTTTCCACCGCCATGCTACACGACCGGCTCCTATATAAAGCAAGGTCACCTCTCGTTCAGGAGGTACGCACACGCACGACCGGCCGAAGCTCTTGCCTTCGTCAACCCACGCACACGCACGTTCTGCCGAAGTTCTCGCCTTCATCAACACATGCGCACGCTGCGACATCGCCTCGCCCACGCATGCCCCAAGACTCACGCAAACACTTCCACCCATCAACCCACTACATCCTTCAGGCCAGCATATCCGGCGACAACGCCGCAGAGAAGACCACCATGCCGCAACTCTTCTCCAAGCACGCCGAAGCTCCATCGACATGTTGATCTTCGCGCCAACTGTTGGGTGTGATGGTAAGTTGTAAGATCCGATCGCAAGTTCAAATCCATGATGAGAAAAGAAGCAAGTTTGTACTGATCTATCGTTCCGTGAAGACAAACAACAAATAAGTTGATCTTGCCCCTTACGAGGGATCTTGATTTGTTCTATCTTACCGGCCTCAAGGCCGTGGCAAAAGCAAGTTCTACATTAGTACCTTGGCCGAGTACCGATGAGAAAAACATCCGTCCCACCAAAAACAAGTTCTACATCAGTACCGTGGCCAGGTACTGACGAGCAAAAGGCATGTCTTACCAAGCGAAAAGTCTATCTTGGCTGAGTACTGGCGAGAAGAAGGGCCTACATCAGTACCATGGCCGGGTACTGACGATCAAAAGGCTTGTTCCACCAAAGCAAATCCTACACCGATTTCATGATGGGTGTTGGTGTGTTTGTCCCTAAACTTTACAATCCCATGGCGGGTGTTGATGTGTTTGTTCCAAAAACCTAGATCAGTCCCATGGTAAATCATGATCATCACATGCGAGTGCCGACGAGGCCGGGTCACTATATTCCATCAATATGTCACAATCCCAAACAAGATGAGACACTTTGTTGCTGGGCACCGATGAGGCAAAAGCAACACACACGTCCATGTTCCATGAATTCATGGGTACATGACTGGGAACCGACGAGGGGAAAGTCACCATCTTCATCAACAATTTCCGTTCCAATTCCGACATGACGATGGCGTATTGTGATTGTGTCCAGGCAAAACAAAGCCACCCGCACCTACACATCACCATGATCTATAACTTCTCTCCCCTACATCTTGCAAGTATCTTGATGAGCAAATTACACGACGACGACCGCGTGCAGCTTAATCGGAGGTTTTCTGTAGGCTTGACATGCAGATGTAATTAACCGGATGCATTGCAAAAGCAAAGCGCCGGGAATCAGCGGACTACACGCAATCTCTTCAAGTCAGATACTCCATAAGCATAGTCGCATGAAGGCAAAATAGGCGAACTCCCATGGGAGCATGTAAACATTCATGTATTTGTAATCAGTACGATGATGAATAAAATACAGAGTTCCCATAATTTATTTCCGCGTTTCATAATGGCCAAATGCGAACAGGGGGCAAGAAAACAAAATGCCGCCCCCACCTCAAAGTTTGCGAAGCACAAAATCTGGTGTGTTGCCTTCTTTGGCACCCCTTTGATAAATGCTCAAGAGCCTCAACCTCTTCTTCCGACTCCAGCTATTCCACCAAGAGCTCGATACCTCATTGGAGTCAACCAACACAAGCGGGACAAGCATAGAAGGAATCGGCAAGCACTCTATCAAGAGTTGCAAGAACTTGTGCTCGGTAATGGACATGTACGAGTCAGGTCAGATGGGCGTGTGACTCCGTTTTATGATAAAATTACTTTGAAGCTTTCCCCAACACTACTGCAAAATGAGAGGTACAATTACCTCATTGATCGTCTTGTGCCAAAGTCACGACAACAAGGTGACATAACAAGCCAAGGGCCAGAAGCACATGGTAAAAATGCTATAGCGACCCCTATAGAGGGTGCTCATGAGAAAACATCTACAGTGGCACCTCTTAGGGCCAATGCTGAATTGGGATCTCAAAATCCAATCCATCTCATGGAGGAAAATGAAGCAAAAGAAACTTCGCCAACTCCCTCACGGGAGGTTGAGCAAGACACGTCACAACAGAAGTTATAGCATCAAAAGAAAACTCAACATCACCCCCTCATGGAGGTGACATGGAAACAAGTCCGTACACCATGGATGAAACTTCCAAAGATGAAAGTAATGTGGCAAGGGACACACTGATGTGTGGCACCTTGACCGCACACGCTGAACATGATAAGCACGAAAATTGGGTTCCACCTCCAGTTCAAAAGGATTTTTCTTATCCTTCCGATGAAGAAATCATTCCCAACCCAAAGGAATCGTTTTCTAGGAATTTCCTTCCTCGTCTTGGGAAGGTCCATGGTTGGTTTAAAAATTCTAAAAAAAGAAGAATGTAGTGAAGAGATGGCATCATCATCGACTACACCCTGTTTTCTATTACAGACAGGCAGCCTGTTCCTCCGGAAAAACCACAACAAGATTTGGGAATTTATTCTCGTCCTTACGTGAGTCTGGAATCTCAAATTCCACAAGATCCGAGCATGCTTGAAAAGTTTGTAGAGCGCCCGGGTATTGCGACTCGCCTAAAAAGAATTGCTTCACAAAGGGTAGCGGAAGATTAAGTTCACTCTCAAGATGATCAAGGTTATGAGGGGGAGGTGTCAGAGGGGGAATCTGCTCACCTCCAAAAGAATTCACTACCTCTCCACATTATTCTGACCTTGCACATTCGGTAGTGTCAGATGATGAGAGCCAATTTGGAGATGACAATATCGCCCCAGTACACATGGCAAATGAGCACGGGAAAAGTAGCCAAGATCAACTAGATCCAGGTGATGGCACAAGCAAGGAAAAGCCACCTGTTGATGACTTAGGCACATCTGAAGAGCGTGAACGTAAAATGCAACAACATATTCGTTCACAATAGTTATAGTTGGATCACCTAAATACAAAGTTTGACCAACTTTTTAGTCTCCTTACAAGCTCGGGACGTGGTGCACCGTCTAACGATGGCCAAGCAATTGTTGACCCGCATGTAGAAGACTAGGGGCCATTGTCCAAAAGGAGGATGCTAACCAGCATCCCAAGTTGTTAAACTCCCCACCTGTGGCATCTAGTGGTGCTTCCCCTAATATGCTTAAAGATTATCATGCCATAATTGAGGATATGGTGAATAAAAGAATGAAGCCAATTGCCGCAGAACAAGCCCCTCAACATCAGAGAGTGAGCTTGACAAACCATATGAGTCATGGCATGATCTTGTAGCCTACCCTGCTAGGTGGCATCCACCCAAGTTCCGCCAATTTGATGGAACTGGAGATGCAAGAGAACATCTAGCCTATTTTGAGGCAACATGTGGAGATACTGCTTGCAACCCCTCACTCCTATTGCGACAATTCTCACGTTCTTTGACCGGTCCTGCCTTCCATTGGTATAGTCGCCTCCCCGTGAGCTCTATTCCTGATTGGAAAAGCATGAAAAATCTCTTCAAATCTCATTTTGTCACAATGAAAAAGGATTTTTCAGTGATTGAGCTAGCACAAGTTCGACAAAGGCATGATGAAAAGATAGATGACTACATAGTCAGATTCTGCAATAGCTTTGTGCGTCTTGCAAGGGAAATGCACACTGAGGATGCCATTGAAATGTGCGTGCATGGAATGCAACAACATTGGTCGCACGAGGTATCTCGACGCGAACCCAAAACATTTAGTTCACTCAGCTCGGCTATGGCAGCGACCAAGCTAGAGTTTGAGAAGTCCCCTCAAATCATGGAGTTGTATAAGAATGCCAGCACACATGATCATGCTAAGAGATTCAACTCGACGGTGAAACCAAATAATAATGTGGCTAGGCCTAAAGATTCCAACGAGGCTAACACCACTAGAGCAGTGCAGCAAAATAATGTGCCCATGTTCGGCATAAGAAATGAATCAGCGGGGGCAAGACAACGTCCTTCCATCCAATAACTTCTTAGGAAGCAATACATATTCCGTCAAGAGATGACAAGAAGTTTCTTTAGTCAAGTGGTGGCTCATAACTACCTAACCCTCCCAGAACCAAAACGTCCTGATCAAGTACATATGACGGATAACCCTCTATATTGTCCATATCATCAATATGTCGGGCACATCATTGAAGACTGTGTTGCTTTTAAGGAACAGCTCCAAGGTGCCATTGATGAGAAAAGACTTCAAATACAGCCTGATGCCATAAATCCGAGTTACCATGCTGTCAATATGGTGACGAAAATTTTTTCCCACACAGGAAAAGGAAGCATGGCTTCCACTGGCCCAGGTTGAAGAAAAGTTGACCAACCTAAGGGTTGCTCGCGAGACCTTTAGGTTTATAGGAAGAGTACCATGAGAGGCCAGACCCTATAGGCCTGCATCAGAACATCTACCCGAATAGGGAACACATTTGGTCCCCTATTATCATCATACTACAAAGAGGTCGCCCAAGTGGCATAATCCTAGCATGCGTCGCATGCCACCAAGATTTGTGCCTAAGTCTGAGGGAGATTAGTCATCCCCTAGACCAAGCCGTGCACTTCCTACCTTAGAGCAATTCATGCCCCATGGCTGGGGGCAGAGGTTGAACCTATGGTGGAACAGAAAACAAAGGAAATCATTCCTAAGCCATCCTCTGACAAGATTTCTTGCAATGTTGTGCTAGATGATTCGACATCGGGTTGCTCCCCGCCTGCGGTTGCAGTTACGCCAAATGAAAAGGAAGTCATGCATGCAGAAAGCACATCGCATGAGTCTGAACTTGAAGTCCATATGAACTTGCGAGGAGGAAAGGTCTTTCCTGACCCTCATAAGACCCAGCCTAAAAGGGTCATAAGAGACAAAACAGATGATCCACAAAATGGTACCACCCAAGATGGCGTGGCACCAGAAGCTCCCGGAGATGTCGATGGGGCTGCTCCTAAAATAGATCACAACATAGTAGCACACTTGAAATGTATTCCAGCACTTTTAAGTGTCTATGATGCCCTAATGTTGGTACCTGAACTACGACAAGCTCTCATTCAAGCATTACAAAATCCAGAATTATTTGAAGTAAAAATGGCAAAGCATAGAATATTGTGCAACGAGTTGAGTGCAAATGAGATAACATTTTTCGAAGAAGATAAAGTGGTGATGGATGACAATCATAATCACCCACTTTACATAGAAGGGAACATTGGGTACGCTCACTTGAGGCGCATTCTTATTGATCCTGGGTCTGCTGTCAACATTCTCCCAGTTCGCAGTTTGACCCGTGCTGGCTTCATATTGGATGACCTGGAACCAACAGAAGTTGTGATATGCGGTTTTGATAATCAAGGAAGATCAGCATTAGGCTCTATCACTTTGAAAATTCAAATATCATCTTTTAGTTTTAAGGTGCGCTTCTTTGTTATAGAAGCAAACACCTCTTATTCAGCCATTGTTGGGTAGACCATGGATACACAAGTACCAAGTAGTCCCCGCGACACTACATCAATGCTTGAAATTTGCCGATGAAAGTGGTGAGCAACACCGAATAGCTGGTAATGTTAATCCTTATACCATTCAAGAAGCACATCATGCCGATGCAAAATACTACTTCCCAAGTGAGGAGCCACCCACTCAGCAAGGACGAGTGGCGCCTTCAACTGATATACTTATCACACCTAGCTCCACCTTATTGTCAGGGATAGAGTCTTTATCCAGCAAGCACTCCTCAAGGAAAATAGTTACACAGGGAGGAAGGGGTCGTGGAAGAGGAAGACCTTCCATGACCCGTCGATATGATCCCTTTCCTTTTGGGAAAGAGGGACACACCACCACCACATTACAAACCCCGCAATTATCATTGAATGCGGAGGCTTCTACACCACCTCCACTCTTACTGAGGTCTGTATCCGAGCCCTCTACCGAGCCTCATAATGAAAAGAAAGAATCATTTTCTCTTATAACACCTATGATACCTCATGATGTAACTAATCTTAATTATACATCTATAGGAGTTCCTATACTCTTCACCAGTAAGGGTGATATGCCTCCCTCTGAGGTGTTACAGACACCCACAAACCCCCTTTCTAAAAAAGTGACACCACTGGAAGGGAGAGTAAGAAGAAGGGTGGACGAAATAGAGGAAACAAAGGGAGGTGTACTTAAAAAAACCCCGTCAATGTATGTATCTGTGTCAATACCATTGGAGGTTCGCTTGATCCCAGGCCAATACAAGGGCTCCAGTCCCACATTATTTTATAAGGTACCACGGGTACAACCATGTGACTCTATAACCCATTTCTACCCCTCTTGCTTTGATATAGGGGAAGCATTGATTACTATGAAAGTTGAACCTAGAATGGTTCGCTTATTGGAGCAATCCGGGATTAAACTTCAAAATTGCAGGTTGCCATCGCCTCCCGCCATTTGTGAAGTGTGGTGGGATCAAACAGAAACGATCATTAAAAAGAAAAATAAGTAAAGCCAACCGAAGTACGGTTTGGGCTATGTCCGCTTAGAATCTTCTGAAAGCGAGGATGAAGAATGTGATGATAAGCACACAATTATGTGTAATATGGTGCACATAAGTGATGGCCATGGTAAAGAAGAGCATGAACCAACATCTGATGAGGATGATGGTAATTATATATATCAAACTTCTCATCAGTTTCGTTCCTTTCATGCTGCTGCAAATGCACACTATGGGATGGAGATGAACACTATCTTCTATCTCAGGTTCATAGGGCCATGACAATAAAGCAAGGAGAGGTAATCAATGCTGATCCCGCCCCATCTCAACTTGAAGATGGCGGTCAATGCACTGTTGATGAGCTTGTCGAAATCAATCTCGGTACAGAACATGACCCATGTCCGACCTTCGTCAGTGCCTCCCTCACACCACAAGAACGAGAAAGTTACCGACAATTCCTAATGGAATTTCGAGATTGTTTCGCATGGACCTACAAAGAAATGCCAGGGCTCGACCACCAAGTTGCCACTCGTAAGCTTGCTATTGACCCTCAATTCAGGTGAGTAAAGTAGCATCCGCGCCGCTTTCGCCCAGAACTACAAAATGACATTATTACCGAGGTGGATAGGCTTATTGCCACCGGATCCATAAAGGAGGTACAATATCCATGCTGGTTAGCTAATATTGTCCCTGTTACGAAAAACAATGGGCAATTGCGAATTTGTGTTGATTTTAGAGATATAAATCGTGCTTGTTCCAAAGATGATTTCCCTATACCCATCACTGAGATGGTTGTTGATGCCACTACATGTTATGGTGCCCTATCCTTCATGGATGGGTCGTCAGGTTATAATCAAATCAAGATGGATGAAAATGATGCAATTGACACCGCTTTTCGAACCCCGAAAGGTAATTTCTATTACACAGTAATGCCTTTTGGATTAAAAAATGCTGGTGCAACATATCAATGAGCAATGACAATGGTTTTGGATGATCTCATTCATAATTCCGTGGAATGTTACATTGATGATCTGGTTGTCAAAACCAAAGATCGCCTGCAACATCAGGATGATCTACGTGTTGTCTTTAATCGCTTGAGGAAGCATCAACTCAAGATGAACCCTCTTAAGTGTGCTTTTGCTATGCAATAAGTCTTATTTTTGGGATTCATTGTCCATCATCGTGGCATTGAAATTTCACCAAAGAGCATCAAAGCAATACAAAAAATGCCGCCACCCACAAACATTACAGAGCTAAAGTCTTTACAAGGTCATTTGGCATACATACGACGCTTCATATCTAATCTCTCAGGGCTTACTCAACCTTTTACAAGACTAATGAGAAAAGGCATTCCTTTTGAGTGGGATGAACGATGTCAAAATGCCTTTGAAAGTCTTAAACAATACTTACTTAACCCTCCTGTTCTAGCTGCTCCTATCAAAGGGAGGCCACTTATTCTTTACATTGCTGTGCAGCATCGTTCAGTTGGCGCACTACTTTCTCAACACAATGATGAGGGAAAGGAGGTAGCATGCTACTATCTTAGTCGTACTATGGCTGGAGTTGAACACAATTACTCACCCATAGAGAAATTATGCTTGGCACTTATATTTGCACTGAAAAAATTGTGACATTATATGCTAGCACACCTGACACAACTGGTTGCATGAGCCGATCCTATAAGGTATGTGTTAAATCAACCCGCACTCATGGGTCACCTTGGTAAATGGGCAGTATCCATGATGGAGTATGATATTACTTATGTACCACAAAAAGCGGTTAAAGGTCAAGCGTTGGCTGATTTTCTTGTAGCTCATCCTATCCTCGATGACTCTCCATTTGTGATCGACTTGCCCGACGAGGAAGTATTTACCGTCGACATTGAATCTCAATGGGAGCTATATTTAGACGGAGCCTCTCGCACTGAGATGGATCCTGATGGTGAAATAAAAAGAAGAGCAGGTGTAGGATTGGTGTTCAAAACGCCTCAAGGTGGCACCATTCATTATTCCTTCTCCCTTCTAAAGGAAGAATGCTCGAACAACGAAGCAGAATATGAGGCTCTCATCTTTGGACTTTTACTAGCCCTTTCCTTCGATGTGCAAACTTTATTAGTATACGGCGATTCTCAACTCATCATTCGTCAAGTTAATGATATATATGAGGTACGCAAGCCTGAATTGGTACCATACCACATGGCGGCTCAAATTCTCATGCAAAAGGTCAAAAATATTCAAATCTTACATGTTCCATGAAGTAAGAATTCTTCTGCTGATGCATTGGCTAAACTTTGCAGCGACGCTTGTGCTCCCCGATGGGAAGCCCGCTCAAATCAATATAGAAGAAAGATGGCTTCTCCCAGCTGTCCTCGAATTGATCCCGCAAGAATCTGAAGTATACCATGTCGTTGCTAACATTTCCGAGGACGACGAAGATGACTGGCGCAAACCATTCATTGATTACTTTAATCATGGGATACTTCCAGATAATTCAGTGGAGAGGCGGAGGTTGCAAAGATGACTCCCTTCCTATATATTTAAAGCAAAGACCTTGTTCCGATGCTCCTTTGGACAAGGACTCCTGCTACGGTGTGTATCTAGAAAAGAAGCAGAACAAGTCCTGCAAGAGGTGCACCATGGTGTTTGTGGTGGGCACCAAAGTGGTCCAAAGATGTACCATAGCATACGGTTAAGCGGTTACTATTGGCCGGGAATGATGACAGACTGCCTTAGGGTTGCAAGATCATGCCATAATTGACAAATTCGTGGTGTTATAAAAGATCAACCACTAGTTCAATTGCACCCGACAGTACCTGCGTGGCCATTTGATGCATGGGGTATAGACGTCATTGGTCATTTTGATCCTCCATCCTCTAAACGGCACCGCTTTATCCTAGTGGGGACGGATTATTTCTCCAGATGGGCAGAGGCGGTACCCCTAAGAGAGGTAAAACGTGATAATGTTATAAACTTTCCGGAGCGTAACATCATTTATCACTTTGGAGTTCCACACCACATTACTTTTGACAATGCAAAGGCTTTTAAATCGAACAAAATGATCAAATTCATGTCCAAATATAAAATCCAATGGAATTATTCAATGGGCTACTATCCACAAGCTAATGGGTTGGTTGAAGCTTTTCACAAAACCCTTGGTCAGATCCTAAAAAAGACAGTTCACAAGCACCATCGTGACTGGCATGATCGTCTCTATGAAGCTTTATGGGCGTATCGTGTTACAGTCCATACACCAACTCAATCCACGCCGTACTCTTTGGTCTATGGGAGTGAGGCTGTCCTTCCTTTTGACGTGGAATTGCCATCTCTAAGAGTGGCTATCCATGACGAGATTACCCAAGATGAGCAAATCCGGTTACGGTTTCAACAGCTTGATTCCTTGGAAGAAGATCGACTAAATGCCCTTCAAGATCTAGAGCTATACCATGGAAAGATGGTGCAAGAATATGATAAACTAGTTAAACACTGAGGTTTTCGGAAAGGAGAATTGGTGCTCGTACTAAGGCGCCCCAATGTCGTTTCAGGTAAAGCCAAAGGAAAACTTGAGCCTAAATGGGAAGGGCCATTTATTATTGAGCAAGTCTAGGACGGCGGTGCTTATCAGTTGATTGACCAACATGGACTTCGTACCATGCCCCTTATTAATGGGAGGTTCCTGAAGAAATACTACGCGTGACTACGTCCACATTCTCTTTTTTTCCTTCTTTTGATTTTTTTCGTTTCTCTCTTAAAAAATGTTTTACAAAACCATGGACGTAATCGTCCTACATTAAAACGACTTTCCCCAAAACAAGCCATGCTAGTGATTGAAGGCTAGGTTTCCTTAGGGCTAGTCTGAAGGCGACCTATGTGTTAGGCATAAAAGTGGAGCGGCACCACACCCACACAACACACAACACATGCCAAGTGTATGTTTTCAGAAAGCGTGGAGAAAATTACTTGGGCTACTTCTGTGGACTGAGTCCCCATGCTCCACATGTACCCTGCCATGTTCTGAGTTCACAGGGGCACAACAACCTGGGGAAAACTATAGGGAAAAGAGCAAGAAGATCCTACCTGGTCAACAGAAGTTGCTTTCAGTGTAGAGCGTCTTGACACCTCCAGGGTGTTCCACCATAGCCAAAATATGCCTTTGAGGGTTTATTTAGTCCACAAAGGTGTGCAACTACTTTCCGAGTTCTGAAGGTGGGTTCCCTAGCAAACACCAAATAAGCCACGATAGAAGTGCAATATATTAAAATAAAAGAGAAAGTCCAGTTAAAAGTTCAAGAAGTACAAGTAATCCTTCAAGAAAGGAAGAGGAAATTTATCAAAATTCCTGAAGTCCAAGTCTACAAAATGCAAGTCCTGACCATGCTAGGGGAACCACTTGAAAGAAGGAGGAGGGTAGTTGTACTCCACCCTTCAACATAGGCATGGAAAATCGCCAAGCCGTTCTCCTATAAGCTAATTTCCTAAATTACCCTCTCCTATGCCTCTGAGTTCTTGGGGCATGTGTGCGGGCATGATGGAGTCGTGGGGCTACTCAGTCCTATGAAGTCGGGTATGAATTCCCATTGTCTCCTGAAAGCATCATGGAAGCATGTTGTTTTACACATGCACTAATGAAGCTAAGTTATAATCGTCATGGCCTTTCGACAATTCCTGATGACTAAGCCCTTTGGTTGCCTTTTCTGATGTCACAATTATAGCTGGCATTAAACGGGAAAGACAACATTCCAAAACACACAAAAAAACTTTTGTTGTTGTTTTGTTGTTTTTTATTTCGGCTAGTCTTTGCGGTTGATGTTTTCTCCTAACGACCTTGTGTAGATATCATCAAGCATCCCATCATGGAGGCAATATCTCCTCACAAAAAAAAATCGTCGATGACATTCCGACATTCTATACCAACATGTGTTGCATTGCTGCAGGCATCACCTCCCCACTGATTATAACAATGACAATGGGGGCGACATTACCTCATAGTCCATTCACATTGTCGATGATGTTCCGACTCAACAATGTTGAAGAGGCCACTAATGTCCTTCTGGTGTGTCAACACTTCAAGTTTTTGGGAGCAGTGAAGCACGCAAGTGCGGCCAGTGCCAATCTATGAAACCCTTTAAGTCTGATGGCTGGCACCATGCAGTTTTACGGTTGCATCAAACTTAACATTTCTATACCAGTGGCAATTTCCTGACAAGTCAGAATCGTCATATCCATTGGCTGGCACCAATATTGTCGAAGTGGAGTAATACTGAAATATGTCTTATGTTCAAAATAACATGGCACGAGCTATACGCAGTGGTACGCGTCGGTGCTATACAAACGGTTTTTAACCCCTTTCCGCGACGGCATTTAGAACCGTCGCCAAGTGAGTGGGCCATCGGGGGGTCCTTCCCACACGACCCAGAAATCGTCGGGGATAGGCCCTCCTGGGACACCAAATGAGCTCGTGTGTGATCGGGCGAGGCATCGAAACCCAATCATTTCCGTACGTATGTACATCCCACAGGTGAATCCTAGAAAAATATTTCCGTATGTATGTATATCACACACGGTCAATCTAAGGAATACGTTTCCGTTCTTATGTACATCCCACACAGTTAATCTAGGGAAAACGTTTCTGTTCGTATGTACATCCCACACAGTTTTATGTGTAGGCTCGTGTGTGAAAGGTGTAACTATCACACACGCTCTGCCTTGGTTAACTGCTTGCTTTTATCAACTACATCACACACGATTTGATGAAGAAAACCGTGTGGCATTGGGCTATCCATCACAAGCACTTTTACTGCTAGAACCGTTTGCAAAGTTCCATGACACATTTAGCAGGTTTATTAGTTTAAAATTAATAATTCCAGTATTAAACAAATTCACATTTCATATCGAACATCTGTTTGCCAATTTCATATTAGGCACATAAATATATTATAACATCACAGTATGATAGCTACATGAAAACAGCACAGTACAACATATAGCTAGTTCAACTTCATAAGAACAATATATTCATTTCCCTAATCGAGATCATCCAGGCTCGTCTTATCCACCTCTGCTTTCAGTTCAGTAAGAACCTGTTTTGCACTGGCCAACTGGGAAAGTGCCTCCTCCTTCGCCAACACCATCTTAGCAAAGTCTGATTTAAAAAATCTGAGCTCATTCTCCACCTTCCTCTTTTTATCCTGCATCTTCAAATATTCTTCATCCTTGACAACACTTTCTCTGTTCTACATGCTCCAGAGCTTCGCTAGGCACATCTTCAAAGACTGTGGCCACTCTTGATCAACCCACTCCAAGTAAGAACACTTCCGTTCATCCTATAATATTTAAATCGAGATCAGTAACAATTGTAGGGGAAATGGGTTTATAGCAACATAGAAAATCACCAATGCTTATTTTGAAAAACTAAAGAAACATGTTAATTATGACATATCTTCTCAAAAAGATCAATGTGCAAATGAATTAATTGCTACTGAGACAAGAACCAAATTCTAGAATATCAGAAGCTATAATTAACTACAACAACGCTACAAGTTCTTACTCATGTACAATAAATAACAAATTGAACATTTTATGAGGAAGGTAATTATAACTGCAACATCATAGCGACAGTGTTTGGATGACAGCAAATTGATACTAACAGGTGTGTACATGCACTAATTTAGTAACATAGAACTAATAGCACTAAGGCCGCCCACTATGTATGCCAAAACTGGTGTAAAGACAACTGTTGCTACATCTCGCACCGGTGCCCTGCACTGGCGAGCCGATGCAGCGGAAAAAAATCAGGGACCCGGACTCCGGCGCACCTAGTTGCTCCGATGCCCAGTTCCTTCGTGCCATAAAGATTTAGTATTTTACTGCTTGGCTTCTCGGATGTGTGGACCAAACTTGGCTGCACAAACTGCTGAAGCAGTGCCAAATAATTTTCTAATGGCACCGCTGATGAGATGGCAACAATTTTAGATACTAAGTACAAACTGTGACACTGTCTTAGGATGCGTTTGGTTGAAGGTGTGGTATGAATGAGTTGGGACCGTGACAGTGTCTGAATCACATCTAACAAATGATTTGTAACAACGAAAGAGGGTCTAACCTTCGCTGCACATGCCAGAAGCTTCCTCCCACTGTCCATAGATTCAAACGCAACTAGCTTCATGCATGGAGATTGATGGTGACAATGAGCAAATAGATCTTCAGCCACCCCGCTCCATTCATTGCCACTGATGGTCCTAGGGAGCTACAAGAGGAAGAAATGACTCAATCGACCGCCGGGTAAAAATCCTTCATTCCAAGTCATAGCCCGAGAGAGAGAAGAGAGGCATACCCGGGTGGTGAAGGAGTCGTCGCCGGAGGAGGAACCGCTGGAGAGGTCTTTGAAGAAGACCATGGCGACCCCGGCGGTAGGATGCGAGATGGCGAGAGCGAGGAAGCGGCTATAGCTTAGGAAGGAAGGAAGGAAGGAGGAAATAGGGGTAATGTGACTTGTGGTCGGGGAGAAAAGGGGGTGGGGAAGGGGGGAGGGGGGCAGGGGTAGATATTTTGGCGGTAGGCCAAAATTTCAGAAATGTGGACGGAAACTTTGCACGCGGTGCCACCGGAACATTCACTTTGAACGATTGTGTGCATCGCAAACGATTCTTCTTCTTTACGCGCATGGGATGAGTTTGATAATTCAAATTTTGGTGGAAATTTCCCCGGGTACGTCATTGCATAATTTAATATCGCTTGCTAATTTGGGCACACAAAAGAGCATACAACAGACAGACCACACTCACTGAATCGAGCAATTTTAGTAATTAAACAGAGAGCCAGTTGATCTAAACATTGCTCTAAAAAAAGACCAACATTAAAAACAAAGCCTAAGTACGCATAATTTTAACAAATCCACCGCCGCGCCAGCCTATGCATCGCCGGTGTGAGATGAGACGTCGATGACTTGTCCTGGCGACATGCCACCGTTGGTGGTTCCGCGTCCCCCTGCTGAAGTCGACCGGGTCCTTGTCCTCGTCCTCGTCCTCGGCGCCGCCCTCAAGGTTGTAGTACTCATAGTTGTGGCTGCGCCAGAGCTCGCGTTGGTACTCCACCGTCGATTCCTCGGCGGACATACTCTTCTCTACATTGACCTCGGCCACGCGCAACTCCTCCTCCCGACGATCCTCGATCTCCGCCGCCTCCTGCATCTCCAGCTCCCGCTCGGTGACCTCATGAGGAAGCAGGTGCTCCATGGCCACCGCCGCCTTTTCGGACGTAGGTTGCATGCTGGAGTCCGAGGTGGCCTGGAATATCTTGGCGTGTGCATCCTCGATCTTGCGTGGATGGCCTCGACCCGGGCCAGGGCGACATCGGCGGCATGGAGGGCAGCTTGAGCGCTCTCGGCGTTTGCAGTAGCCGTCGCAGCAGCAGCTGCAGCCGTCTCGGCTGCTGCAGCTACCCTGTCGGCTGCCGCAGACGCCCTCTCGGCGGAAGCGGCCGCGCTCAATGCGGATGCGGTGACACTCTCAGTGTAGGCGGCTGCGCTCTCGGCGCAGGCGACCGCGCTCGGGGGGACGCGGCCATCGTATGGGCCTTCATGAAGCGTTTCCACGGTGTCATCTTTGCAAGAAGAGGGTGCAAGAATGGGGATCGGGATTCATGGATTCGGGGGTTGCTGGCACCGGAGCAGACGAGCCGATGAAGCTTAAGGAGGGAGACCTAAATAGACCCAGATATTTTCATCGCAAACGGTTCCTAGAAAACAATTGTGTGTGATGTTGTAGATATTTTTTATTAGCCGTGAAAGACGAATTTGGAGTAAAGTGGCAACGGATCGTGTTTTGAATGTACGAGAAATTTTGTAGTACTAATACAACTGTCATGTCAAATTTTGGAAAATTTCAGGGGTCATTTGACCTTTTAAGTCATTTAGTTGATTTTCTAGCCATTTAATGACCGTAATTGAAATTTGAACTACATGTACATGCAATAGCTAACCATAATGGTTTGAAAAGTCATGTTTTGTGTACTTGTGTGCGATTTAATTCCATATGCAGTAAATTCAAAGGAATTTTCAAACATATTGGTCTAACGGCTATGACACAATTAAGCATGGAGTGCCATGGCATTTAAATTCCAAAAAATAAAAAAAAATCAGAAACACATGAAAGCTTGGTTGATGTAATGTCATGCCACCAAGATGATGTGGTAAAAAATTTGGCATGTGAGACGAAAGTTTGGACACACACCCCTCACAAACCGGAGCAACTCACTAGAAAGCTCGTGGTTCCAAGAGGGAACAATACATGTTTGATAACGAACGGGAGATAGTTTCCTCTTACAGCCGTCAAATTTGGAAAATATCAGGGGTCATTTGACCTTTTGAAGACATTTAAGTGATTTTCTAGCCATTTAATGACCGTAATTAAAATTTGAACTATATCCATGCAATGGCTAACCATAACGGTTTGAAAAATCATATTTGTGTACTTGTGTGCGAGTTAATTCCATGTGCAGTAAATTGGAAGGAATTTTCAAACATATTTGTCTCACGACATGGACACATGCATATGTATGCATGGAGTGCCATGGCATTTTAATTCCAAAAAATTAAAAAAATATCAGAAACACATGAAACCTTGGTTGATGTAATGTCATGCCACCAAGATGATGTGGTAAAAAAATTGGCATGTTTGACGAAAGTTTGGACACACACCCCTCACAAACTGGAGCAACTCACTAGAAGGCCCGTGGTTCCGAGAGGGAACAATGCATGTTTGATGACGAACGGGAGATAGCTTCCTCTTACGGCCTTCAAATTTTTTCTACGTTTAACATGCACTACTACAACTGTAATGTGAAAATTTGGAAAATTCTAGGGGTCATTTGACCTTTTAAAGACATTTAAGTGATTTTCTAGCCATTTAATGACCGTAATTCAAATTTGAACTACAACTACATGCAACACCTAACCATAACGGTTTGAAAAATCATATTTGTGTACTTGTGTGCGAGTTAATTCCATGTGCAGTAAATTAGGAGGAATTTTCAAACATATTTGTCTCACGACATGGACACATGCATATGTATGCATGGAGTGCATGGCGTTTTAATTCAAAAAAATTAAAAAAATATCATAAACACATTAAACCTTGCTTGATGTAATGTCATGCTACCAAGATGATGTGGTAAAAAAATTGGCATGTTTGACGAAAGTTTGGACACACACCCCTCACAAACCCGAGCAACTCACTAGAAGGCTCGTGGTTCCGAGAGGGAACAATGCATGTTTGATGACGAATGGGAGATATCTTCCTCTTACGGCCTTCAAATGTTTTCTATGTTTAACGTGCACTACTACAACTGTAATGTGAAAATTAGGAAAATTCTAGGGGTCATTTGACCTTTTAAATACGTTTAAGTGATTTTCTAGCCATTTAATGATCGTAATTCAAATTTGAACTACATCTACATGCAACGACTAACCATAAAGGTTTGAAAAATCATATTTGTGTACTTGTGTGCGCGTTAATTCCATGTGCAGTAAATTAGAAGGATTTTTCAAACATATTGGTCTCACGACATGGACACATGCATATGTATGCATGGAGTGCCATGGTATTTTAATTCCAAAAAATAAAAAAAAAGGTCAGAAAAACATGAAACCTTGCTTGATGTAATGTCATGCCACCAAGATGATGTGGTAAAAAAATTGGCATGTTTCACAAAAGTTTGGACACACACCCCTCACAAACTGGAGCAACTCACTAGAAGGCTCGTGGTTCCGAGAGGGAACAATGCATGTTTGATGACCAACGGGAGATAGCTTCCTCTTACGGCCTTTAAATTTGTTTCTATGTTTAACATGCACTAATACAACCGGCATATGAAAATTTTGAAAATTTTAGGGGTCATTTGACCTTTTAAAGACATTTAAGTGATTTTCTAGCGATTTAATGACCGTGATTCAAATTTGAACGACATCTACATGCAACGGCTAACCATAACGGTTAAAAAAAATCATATTTTTGTGTACTTGTGTGCGAGTTAAAAAAATCATCAGACGATGTAAATATCTGGTGTTCAAAAAAGAAAATGTAAAGATCTGGCAAGACAACCGGCCCCCACACGATTGGCACTCTATCTCGCGGTTTGGTAGGTGAGTGGCGGGGATCATTAATTAGACACGGTTTTTATTGGAAACCGTCAGCTATTATGTTCACACACGGATTTTGCTGCGGGAATCGTGTGTAATTCAAACTACAGTACTCGTAAATTCTGGCGACCGGCGTGTGTACTGTTCCCGTCGATCTAGATTTCGGCTGCCAATAAATACTACCTTGCTCACGTTGTCTTGCCTGCATTCTCATCTACATCCTCCGCTCGCCCGCCCCCCTCTCTTTCTCTCTCTCTCAAATCTCTGCCATGGCGCCGCCGGTCTGCCCACGCGCAAACGAGGAGTCGCCGCCCCTCGAGGACGCTCACTTGAATAGAAGCGACGAGGACCCCTACGTGTTGTCGGACGAGGTTGCGCCGGACCCCCCAACTTTGGATTGGTTTTGGGGCCAGTACAATCTTTGTCTGTGGAAGTCGCTGCCGCCGGCTGAGAAAGCCAGGCAAGTGGTGTTCAAGAAGGAGATGGCGGAGGAGGAGGCCAGGTACCAGGCGGCCTGTGAACCCCTTAATGCCACCTGGAAAAAGGAGGCGGCGGAGCTTTGGCGGCGGGCGCGTCGTTGTGTGGAGGAGGTGTACGAAGACGGGTACTTTGCGAGGTAGGTCAAAGACGGCGTGGAGGTGGGCCGATAAGCTCCAGCGTGCCACCAACGAGGAGCTCCGGTGGGCGCCCAAGGAAATGGCAAGATCGTTCGCGCTCGTCCGCCAGCAAGAGGCAGATCGGTACGTCAAGCGTTGCGAGGTGGAGGAGGCGGAGTACAGCCTCCGCACTGGGAAGACGCCGCGCACCTGGGAGCTGCTGGTGAGGGGCTGCCGAATACTGGCCCCAGGAGGGATTATTAGTTTTAGTATTGTTCGTTTTCAATTTTATGCATTGTACATAGTAGTTAAGTATCATCACGTATATGTGATGATATTATATATATATATTCTGTGATGAACTAATGAACAACTAATATATATATATTATGAATTCCATTTTCTATCTGTTTTTGTATACTAATTTGAATCTAGCTGTTATCATCCACATATACAGAATGGAAAGCGTATACACACACATTGAAATAGAACATATAAGAAAGGAAAACAAAGTACACACATTGAAACAGAGGAATAAACAGAGAAATACTATGATTGCTGTGAATATACATAGCTATCCACGTCGAAATGACTCAACAAAATAAAACGCGTCCATGAGACCATGACCAGTAGCCCTTGCCTATGGTAGCTCTTGGCTCTGAATGAACTCGTGCAGGCGTTCATCCAAGCGGTTGACATGCTCGCGGTACATCCGGAGCGCGACCTCGAGCTCCAAGTTGGCTATTTCATCGGAGATCACCAGCTCGAGGATGCGACGGCCATGTTCCTCTACTGCGCCCAGGCGGACACCTGAGCCAAGGAGGCGGTCGAGCCTACCAGCCAGCGCGTTGGCATCGAGCGGGCCGCGGACAAGGCGAATGGCGCGACCCATGCGAACGGTGCGATGGGCGTCCGGTGCAAGTACGGCGCGGCCGGCCTCTAGTGCAAGTACGATGCAGAGGGCCTCTGCCCACTCCTAGCGAGGAATGGGGGTACTGACGGGACGTGTACCCAGCTGTGACGCCCTGTCGACAGCAGGCAAGCGCCGATGGATCCGCTCTTGCTGTGCAGCGCGCCGCGCCTTTCGCTCTGCGGCGCTCCAACAGTCTCGCCATGCGGCGAGCCGCAGCCTATCGGCGCAGACACACCTAGCTTGCTCTACAGCGCGCCATCGATCATGTTGTGCGGCGAGCTGCAGCCTGTCGGCGCTGACATGCCTATCTTGATCCGCGGCGCTCAAGTGCCATGCGCCAAAGGTCTGCTCAACCCTGGCGGTGACGCGCATCACAGCGTCGTCCATCACGTTGCCGGGGAGCGCCTCAGCCTCGATGGGCCGTGGCAGCTGCTCATTTTCCTCGTTGATGAGGTTGATGGCAGAGGCGGCGCTTTGGTGGGTTGGCATGCATGGAAAAGGTGGATGTGCTACAGGCTGCACTTGTCGCCTTCGTGCATCGCGCGCCGCCTAGGTTTATGCACAATATCGCTGGGTGGTGGAAAATAGGTGAGGAAATGGCGGGAAACGGTGGCATGTTCATAAAACGCCATCAAATTAATGGAAACTTAGCATAGAAGGAACATCGAGCTAGCACAAGAAGTAGATGATGATCAGATGAACACGGACCACACTAGGGAACCCGTCGGTGATGAATTCATCAATCGCAAATGGTTGAATACTAGCAAGCGATTTCCCACAACACACACGGCTTATTCCATCACAAACAGGTCGGACCGATCAACTGTATGCCACGCATCGCACATTGTCAAAAAGTAATGTGGTAGACCTTCTTTAACAGGTGTTAAAAAACAAGGACCTCGAGGTTAAATTAACTCATGGGATGGGTGAGGGAGTCCTGGATTATGGGGTCCTCGGGTGTCCGGGCTGTGTGATATCGGCCGGACTGATGGGCCGTGAAGATACAAGGTAGAAGGCCTTCCCCCGTGTCTGAATGGGACTCTCCTTTACGTGGACGGCAAGTTTGGCATCCGGATGTATAGTTTACTTTCTATGTAAACCGACTCTGTACAATCCTAGGCCCCTCCGGTGTCTATATAAACCGGGGGGTTCAGTCCGTAAAGGCTATCTGAATTCATATAGGCTAGACAGCTAGGGTTTAGCCATTACGATCTCGAGGTAGATCAACTCTTGTCACCCCTATACTCATCAAATTTAATCAAGCAGGAAGTAGGGTTTTACCTCCATTAAGAGGGTCCGAACCTAGGTAAACATCGTGTCCCCTTTGTCTCATGTTACCTTTGATCCTCGGACGCACAGTTTGGGACCCCCTACCCGAGATTGGTCGATTTTGACACTGACTTGGTGCTTTCATTAAGAGTTCCACTGTGTCGTCGGCAGAAGGTTCGATGGCTCGTTCGATCATCAACAACAGTGCTGTCTCCAAGGAAACTTTCCTCCCCGGTCAACTTTTTGTGTTCGGCGGCTTCGCTCTGCGTGCCAATTCGATTGGTCACCTCGAACAAATCGATAGATACACCCCTGGTCATCAGATCAGATTCGGGAGCCTGAATTACGTCGCCGACACCCGAGGAGACTTGATCTTCGAAGGGTTCACGGCCTCGACCACTGTCCCTCATCTCCAAGAAGGAAACCCATCGGGCCCGTCATCAGGCACCGCTCGAGGACCAACTATCTTCCCTGCCCTGGCCTTAGATCCAGAGCAGACCACTTTATCCAAAAATGGGTGTCTGAAACCCACCGGAATCTCTCCTACCATGGAGCTCTTTTCCGAAGACCCAGAGGCAACTATGTCTTCGGTGGGCTTGGAATCAAGCAGGACTCTCCCTGTCATCGAAAAGCCGAACTCGCCTCTGGATGCAAACTCCGAACTCTCAAGGCCTGCGTCTAGTGGGCACAGCCTGGAAGAATATTCCATGCCCAGCCCCACAAGTCCCCGGTTCCCCGTCCGACCTTCGCCCTTAAGCGAGGCGTTGGACTTAATGCGATCCCTCACCATTATAGAAGTATCGCTTCCGAACCACGCCCGGCCCGAACTAGGGGCTGAGCACTGGGAATTTTGCGTCACACCCACCACCCACTTGGTAGCCACTATTGAAGACTTAACCGACATGCTCGACTACGCCTCTGAAGACATCGACAGCATGGACGACAATGCCGGAGACAAACCAGGCCAGGACCCGCCCTTTATCGGGCATTGGACGGCCACCACTACATATGACATGTATATGGTGGATACACCTAAAGAAGATGACGGCGACGGTAGGAAAGATCCAAGCGAGGACAAGCCCATCGAGGCGCTACTGAAACATCGACGTCAGCGGCGCCGCTCAAAATCGCGCCACGGAAAGGAAAGCAACACCGGCACTAGAGACAACAATACTCCGGACGATGCCGAAGATCCCGAAGACCCTGCCGAGCCTGCATCTGAGTAGGACGAACGGGTGGAGGGACAAGTTAACCCAAATGATCCAGTCGGGAATGAGGATTCGGAGGTAGTAACTATCTACCAATCTCCGAGGAGGACGCCAGCCTTGGCAACGAAGACTTCATCGTGCCAGAGGAACCCCTCGAGCAAGAGCGCTTTAAGCGACAGCTCATCACAACTGCGAGGACCCTCGAAATGAAACAGCAACAGCTTTAAGCCGAACAGGATACACTCAACGACAGATGGACTAAAGTCCTGGCGGCCGAAGAATACGACCTCGAATGCCCAACAAAGAGCTACCCGAAGCGCATGCTACTACCACAATTTGACGACGAGGCCCTTGAGCCAATACCGCCAAGGTATAATCCTACTGACAAACCCGACCGACCACCACGTGGCCGGGACAGAGCGGCTACTTACGCCGAACACCAGCCTGCACCACCCCGCCGTAGAGGCAAGGAGGTAGCGGCTCCGGGATACACCAACGACTTACGCCAGGACCTGGACAATAGAGCCGGTCAGGCCATATTAATCTATGGATCAAGGGGACGTGCTCCAACGCAAGATGATGGCCATCAAGCTCGGCGCGATAAGCATAATCTCACCCCAGCTGAAAACGAACACGGATGTCGTCCGAACTCCCTCGTGACGTCGCCCGATACAGAGGCGCCGCACACCCCTTATGCTTCACCGATGAGGTAATGCAGCACCAGTTCCCAAAAGGGTTTAAACCCGTGAACATTGAATCAGACGATGGAACGACAGATCCCGCGGTATGGATTGAAGACTTTCTTCTCCATATCCACATGGTTCGCGGTGACTGATACGTCTCCAACGTATCTACTTTTCCTAACGCTTTCCTATTGTTTTGGACTCTAATTTGTATGATTTGAATGAAACTAACCCCGGACTGACGCTGTTTTCAGTAGAACTACCATGCTGTTGTTTTTGTGTAGAAATAAAAGTTCTCGGAATGGAACGAAACTTTGCAAGGTTCTTTTTATGTGATAAATATGAATTTCTGGAGCCAAGACCTACCGGAGAGGGGCCCCTGGGTGGGCACAACCCACCAGGGCGCGCCCCCTCTCCTGGCGCGCCCAAGTGGGTTGTCCCCAGCTGGTGGCCCCGCAGACCCTGAAACCGATGCTATAAAATCCTATTTTTCTGGAAAAAATCAGGGAGAAAGAATTATTGCGATCCACGAGACGGAGCCGCCGTCACCTGCTGTTCTTCATCGGGAGGCCAGATTTAGAGTCCGTTTTCGGCTCCGGAGAGGGGGATCTTCATTCTTCATCATCACCAACCCTTCTCCATCGCCAATTCCATGATGCTCCCCACCGGGAGTGTGTAATTCCTTCGTAGGCTCGCTGGTCAGTGAGGAGTTGGATGAGATTCATCATGTAATCGAGTTAGTTTTGTTAGGGCTTGATCCCTAGTATCCACTATGTTCTAAGATTGATGTTGCTTGTACTTTGCCATGCTTAATGCTTGTCACTTTGGGCCCGGGTGCCATGAACTCAGATCTGAACCATTTATGTTATCATATTTATATCCATGTTTTAGATCCGATCTTGCAAGTTATAGTCACCTACTACGTGTTATGATCCTATAACCCCGGAGTGACAGAAACTGGGACTTCTTCTGGTGATGACCGTAGTTTGAGGAGTTCATGTATTCACTATGTGTTAATGCTTTGTTCCGGTTCTCTATTAACAGGAGGCCTTAATATCCCTTAGTTTCCAATATGGACCCCGCTGCCACGGGAGGGTAGGACAACAGATGTCATGCAAGTTCTTTCCATAAGCACGTATGACTATTTACGAAATACATGCCTACATTATATTGACGAACTGGAGCTAGTGCCGTATCGCCCTAGGTTATAACTGTCTCATGATGAATATCATCCAACAAATTACTGATCCAATGCCTACGAGTTTATCTTATATTGTTTCTGCTAAGTTACTAATGCTATCATCACTGTTACACTTGCTACAAAATTACTGCTATCACTGTTACTATTACCGTTGCTGCTATTACTACTATCAAAACTATCATATTACTTTGCTACTGATCACTTTGCTGCAGATAATTAATCTCCAGGTGTGGTTGAATTGACAACTCAGCTGCTAATACGTTCAAATATTCTTTGGCTCCCCTTGTGTCGAATCTATAAATTTGGGTTGAATACTCTACCCTCGAAAACTGTAGCGATCCCCTATACTTGTGGGTTATCAAGACCTTTTTCTGGCGCCGTTGCCGGGGAGAATAGCTATATTTGTTGAGTCACTTGGGATTACTATCAATTTATCACTATGAAGAATCTAAAGGATCCTAAGACTAAGATATTTCCCTCAAGGACGAGGGGAGGTAAGGAACTGCCATCCAGTTCTGCTTTAGATTCACATTCTGTTATGAGTAAACTTGCAACACCACCACATGCTATTAATTCTGATATGTCGCAAGTTATTGATGATCACTGGTGCGCGTCGGTCCTAAACAAACGGTTTTTTACCCCTTTCCGCGACGGCATTTGGAACCGTCGCCAAGTGAGTGTCGGCGATAGGGGGGTCCTTCCCACATGACCCAGAAATCGTCGGGGATATGCCCTCCTGGCACACCCATTTGGCAAAATGAGGTGCGACCGACGAGCACTCAAATACGGGAATACGTACAATAGAGCTAAAAAAACACAATTATACGACGAAATTGTTTGCAGACGCAAGTACATCCCACACAGTCAGTCCCCGCTGAACGTTTCCGTTCGTATGCACATCCCACATAGTCGATCCAAGGAAAACATTTCCGTTCACAGGTACATCACACACAAATTTTCCCGTTAAATCGTTTGCGTTATTGAATGTTGCACACATGGTCCGGGAAGAAACTGTGTGGCAAAGGTTGTCCATGACACATAGTTTTTATGTGGTAAACGTTTGCGCAAGGTAGCCTAACGCAAGCAGTTTTCAAGAGAAAGTCGTGTGTGATTGTTCATTGATCCATCACAGTTTATTCCTAGAAACTGTGTGCGTTGCCTGAGGTCATCGCCCACGGTATTTTTTCAACAACTGTTTGCAATATCAAAACCCAATTAGCAGGCTAATTCGCCATTAGCAGGCTAATTGCCCTATTATTAATAATCCATTTATTAATCTAATTGACATTCATATTAAGCACACAATATATTTCATTTCCATATTAAGGAAGCAGAATTTCATAATGGAAATACATCAGAGTACAACATGATATAGCTTCAGCACTCAGCTACCCCATTACACAACTGCACCAGCAGCAAGTTCCACATGGAACATGTAGAACCTTTCGAAATTACCATCATAGACGGTATATAGACATATGCATCTCATCTGGAAAACTGCTGAAGCGGAAGGCGAATATTGAGCCTTCATTCATGCTGAAGGTCTTTGCAACTTTAGGCCAGTGCCTGTGGATGATTGACCGTCTGTCCTTCGACCTCTTCAGGAACACTTCAATATTGAACCGTGGGTGTTGTATGAAACCTTCCTCACCTCCTAACCATAGAGGTGGGTTGAGAGGTAATCATAAGTGAACTGCTTTGGAAAGGCCTGAAAACAAGGATGTGCATAAATATCTTCTCTATATTGGAAATGGGGCAAAGGAATAAAGAAAAGGCAAGGTATAATAGTTAGTACCATCTTGTAGTGAACTGATGTCTTCTTCATTGTGCAGACAAAGATCTTGTTGTTTTTTGTCGCTAATTTCTTTATCCTAACAATCTTTCAGAGTTTCTTGATTTGATTGATATTCATGGACAACTCATTTCCCCATATGCAAAAAGGGTCGAACAGTGGGTCAAAACCTCTGACAGCAGGACCTACATGTGCATCACCAAATTGTTAAAAACCAAAATATTAGAATGGTTCCTGCAATTGCACAATAATGTGCTATTAGACAATGGACCATGCACATGCTAACCTCGATTGTAAACCTCAGTGCTTCCCATTGTTTCCCGGCAACACATATAAGGTAGTTAGTCATCAGGTTAAGTAAGGGTTCACATGCTATCAGTAAAATATGTTGATGAAAAATAAGCACATTGCAGATTCATCAGATTAATTGAAGCCACACGGAAAAGCCATTTACCCTAACCAAGCATGATTAAGAACTAGGAAATATAGCACTTGTATATGTTTCTCATGTATTAAGTGCAGCCAAATTCTATTTATTCCTCACATGCACAACAATACAAAATTCTACCCACGATAGTTGGACACCGCATTGTAGAATGGAACCAAGCAGTTAACTAAACACCACAACAAATGAACCAAACATTAACTGAGCACCACATTGCACAATATAACATTGAATCAAGCAGTTAACTAAACACCACAACAAATGAACCAAACATTAACTGAGCACCACATTGCACAATATAACATACTCCTAATAGAAGATCAGAGAGTTAACCAAACAGTTAACTACAACTAGTTGTAGCAATTGTATTTGTTTCCCATGTATTTACTACAGCCAAATTCAATTTATTCCTCACATGTTATGCAATAACAGAATGCACCCACAATTTTGTAAAGATAAATTTGATTTATTACTCACATGGAAGACAATACAAAATTGCAGCTTGAAGAATTGATCATCACATTTGCAGAATTGAACCAAATAGTTAACTGAAGACGACAACCAATTAACAAAACAGTTAATAAGTGAGCACCACACTGCACGACATATAGAACATATACACTAGAGCAACAGATTGCATGGTGAAATTAGAGAGCACAATTCACTAGATTTTGTGAAGGAAAGGTAGGAGCAGCACACGCAACGGGTAAACCGAGCATGCTTAACCGGCGTAGCTAGAAATTGGCAAGGTGCTCCTCCAAGATCTGGGGGCCGGCACGAATGGCAGCCATCGCGACCTGATCCGCGCGTGCGGCCGCGATTTGCTTCTCCGATGCCAAATGCTCCTTGAGGTCCTGGCTATACTGTGTGCACCATGGCTTAGGCCGGTGCTTATTTGGTGGAGGGGTCGGTGATTTGGGTGGAAGGTGTCGTGCTCGCGCCGGCGGACGGGGCATGTGGGATGTGGAAGGAGGAGGAGGATGGGGGTCGGGTGTGGATTACTTGCCTGGATAGAGGAGGCCGAGCAGCGTGAAGGAGGGTCGCCGACGAGGAGGCGGCGGCGCTGCAAGCAAGGAGTGAAGGTTTCAACTTGGAAAGGAAGGCGGCAATAGGTGAAATGTGGCTTTTGGTAAGGGGGAGGGGGTGGGGAGGTAGATATTTCTGCGGAAGCCAAAAATTTGGAATCGCTTCAGCCAAAAAACTGGCATGCAAAGTGTCATCAGACACGGTCCATTATTCAGAACTGTGTACGATATGTAGACATCACAAACAATTCAGATAGCTTAAACCGTGTGAGATGAGTTTGAACGTCAAAAGTTTTGGTTCGAATTTCCATGGTTACAATGGTCATCCACGTCATTGCATAATTTGGGTACACAAAGGAGACTACAGCACACCCACACTTCTTAATCGAGCAAGTTCAACAAGTAAACAGAGCTAGCTGACCTAAACATTACTCTAACAAATTAAAGACCGGCGCTCTTAATTAAACAAAACATAGAGTACTACTACAGCTGGTGCTCGTCGATCTCCGCCGCCGCCTCCATGTCCAGCTCGCGCCCGACAGTCTCCTGGGGAAGGGGCTCTATGGCATCCATCGCACCATACTCGGCAAGCATCTCGCCATCTCTTTGGAAAAGGCCGCCACGAGCTGGGCTTGGGTGGATGCGATCTGGGCTTGGACGGGCTCCGTCGTCACAAGGTATGCGGTGGAGGAACGGACGGCTGCTCGAACACTCTCGGCGATTGCCAGCTCTTCGGCCGTGGGTTGCCAACCATTGTCGGAGAAGCTTCGTTCGATTTGTGCGGTGACTACCAGGAGCTGGGCGTGGGCGGCCTCGACATGGTCGTGGGCAGCCTCCATCAGGGCTAAGGCCGCCGCTGCGGAACGGACAGCTGCTATGCCGCTCTCGCCGGTTGCTATCTGCTACCTCTTGAGCACCGCGTTGGTTTTCCCTTGAAAAAGAAAGGGTGATGCAGTAAAGTAGCGTAAGTATTTCCCTCAGTTTTTGAGAACCAAGGTATCAATCCAGTAGGAGACCATGCACGAGTCCCTCACACCTCCACAAACAAATAAGAACCTCGCAACCAACGCGATAAAGGGGTTGTCAATCCCTCAACGGTCACTTACGAGAGTGAGATCTGATAGATATGATAAGATAATATTTTTGGTATTCTTATGATAAAGATGCAAAGCAAAATAAACAACAATAAAAATAGCTAAGTAGTGGAAGATTAATATGATGGAAAATAGACCCGGGGGCCATAGGTTTCACTAGTGGCTTCTCTCAAGAGCATAAATATTACTGTGGGTGAACAAATTACTGTTGAGCAATTGATAGAATTGAGCATAGTTATGAGAATATCTAGGTATGATCATGTATATAGGCATCACGTCCGTGACAAGTAGACCGACTCTTGCCTGCATCTACTACTATTACTCCACACATCGACCGCTATCTAGCATGCATCTAGAGTATTAAGTTCATAAGAACGGAGTAACGCTTTAAGCAAGATGACATGATGTAGAGGGATAAACTCATGCAATAAGATATAAACCCCATCTTGTTATCCTCGATGGCAACAATACAATACGTGCCTTCCTGCCCTTCCTGTCACTGGGAAAGGACACCGCAAGATTGAACCCAAAGCTAAACACTTCTCCCGTTGCAAGAAAGATCAATCTAGTAGGCCAAACCAAACTGATAATTCGAAGAGACTTGCAAAGATAACCAATCATACATAAAAGAATTCAGAGAAGATTCAAATATTGTTCATAGATAAACTTGATCATAAACCCACAATTCATAGGTCTCAACAAACACACCGCAAAAGAAGATTACATCGAATAGATCTCCACGAGAATCGTGGAGAACTTTGTATTGAGATCCAAAGAGAGAGAAGAAGCCATCTAGCTAATAACTATGGACCCGAAGGTCTGAGGTAAACTACTCACACATCATCGGAGAGGCTATGGTGTTGATGTAGAAGCCCTCCATGATCAATGCCCCTCCGGCAGGACACCGGAAAAGGCCCCAAGATGGGATCTCACGGGTACAGAAGGTTGCGGCGGTGGAATTAGGTTTTCGTGGATGCTTCTGTTGGTTTGGGGGTACGTAGGTATATATAGGAGGAAGAAGTACGTCGGTGGAGCAACGTGGGCCCCACGAGGGTGGAGGGTGCGCCCAGGGGGGTAGGCGCGCCCCCCTGCCTCGTGCTCTCCTGGTTGCTTTCTTGACGTAGGGTCCAAGTCCTCTGGATCACGTTCGTTCCGAAAATCATGTTCCCAAAGGTTTCATTCCGTTTGGACTCCGTTTGATATTCTTTTTCAGCGAATCACTGAAATAGGCAAAAAAACAACAATTTGGGTTGGGCCTCCGGTTAATAGGTTAGTCCCAAAAATGATATAAAAGTGTATAATAAAGCCCGCTAAACATCCAAAGCAGAATATAATATAGCATGGAACAATCAAAAATTATAGATACATTGGAGACGTATCAAGCATCCCCAAGCTTAATTCCTACTCGTCCTCGAGTAGGTAAATTATAAAAACAGAATTTTTGATGTGGAATGCTGTTTGGCATAATTTTAATGTAATTCTCTTCGTTGTGGTATGAATGTTCAGATCCGAAAGATTCAAGACAAAAGTTTAATATTGACATAAAAATAATAATACTTGAAGCATACTAACTAAGCAATTATGTCTTCTCAAAATAATATGGCCAAAGAAAGTTATCCCTACAAAATCATATAGTCTGGCTATGCTCTATCTTCACCACACAAAGTATTTAAATCATGCACAACCCCGATGACAAGCCAAGCAATTGTTTCATACTTTTGGTGTTCTCAAACTTTTTCAATCTTCACGCAATACATGAGCGTGAGCCATGGACATAGCACTATATGTGGAATAGAATGGTGGTTGTGGAGAAGACAAAAAGGGAGAAGATAGTCTCATATCAACTAGGCGTATTAACGGGCTATGGAGATGCCCATCAATAGATATCAATGTGAGTGAGTAGGGATTGCCATGCAACGGATGCACTAGAGCTATAAGTATATGAAAGCTCAACAAAAGAAACTAAGTGGGTGTGCATCCAACTCGCTTGCTCACGAAGACCTAGGGCATTTTGAGGAAGCCCATCATTGGAATATACAAGCCAAGTTATATAATGAAAAATTCCCACTAGTATATGAAAGTGATATCATAGGAGACTCTCTATCATGAAGATCATGGTGCTACTTTGAAGCACAAGTGTGGTAAAAGGATAGTAACATTGTCCCTTCTCTCTTTTTCTCTTTTCTTTACTTGGGCCTTTTCTCTTCTTTTTTTATGGCCTCTTTTTTTATTTAGTCCGGAGTCTCATCCCGACTTATGGGGGAATAATGATGATCATCACACTTTTATTTACTTACAACTCAACAGTTACAACTCAATACTTAGAACAAAATACGACGCTATGTGAATGCCTCCGGCGGTGTACCAGGATATGCAATGAATCAAGAGTGACATGTATGAAAGAATTATGAATGGTGGCTTTGCCACAAATATGATGTCAACTACATGATCATGCGAGGCAATATGACAATGATGGAGCGTGTCATAGTAAACGGAACGGTGGTAAGTTGCATGGCAATATATCTCGGAATGGCTATGGAAATGCCATAATAGGTAGGTATGGTGGCTGTTTTGAGGAAGGTATATGGTGGGTGTATGATACCGGCGAAAAGTGCGCGGTATTAGAGAGGGTAGCAATGTTGGAAGGAAGAGAGTGCGTATAATCCATGGACTCAACATAGTCATAAAGAACTCATATACTTATTGCAAAAATCTACAAGTTATCAAAGCAAAGTATTACGCGCATGCTCCTAGGGGTATAGATTGGTAGGAAAGACCATCGCTCGTCCCCGACCGCCACTCATAAGGAAGACAATAAATAAATAAATCATGCTCCGACTTCATCACATAACGGTTCACCATACGTGCATGCTACGGGAATCACAAACTTTAACACAAGTATTTCTCAAATTAAAAACTACTCAACTAGCATGACTCTAATATCACCATCTTCATATCTCAAAACAATTATCAAGCATCAAACTTCTCATAGTATTCAACACACTCATAAGATTTTTTTACTAATCTTGAATGCCTAAAATAACTAAAGCAAATTACCACGCTGTTTTGTAGGAATCTAAAAATAATATAAGTGAATCATGAGAGAACAATAGTTTCTATAAAACAAATCCACCACCGTGCTCTAAAAGATATAAGTGAAGCACTAGAGCAAAAACTATATAGCTCAAAAGATATAAGTGAAGCACATAGAGTATTCTAATAAATTCCGAATCATGTGTGTCTCTCTCAAAAGTTGTGTACAGCAAGGATGATTGTAGGAAACTAACAAATAAAGACTCAAATAATACAAGACGCTCCAAGCAAAACACATATCATGTGGTGAATAAAAATATAGCTCCAAGTAAAGTTACCGATGGATGAGGACGAAAGAGGGGATGCCTTCCGGGGCATCCCCAAGCTCTGGATTTTTGGTGTCCTTAGATTATCTTGGGGTTCCATGGGCATCCCCAAGGTTAGGCTCTTGCCACTCCTTGTTCCATAATCCATCAAATCTTAACCCAAAACTTGAAAACTTCACAACACAAAACTTAACAGAAAATCTTGTGAGCTCCGTTAGTGAAAGAAAACAAAACACCACTTCAAGGTACTGTAATGAACTCATTCTTTATTTATATTGGCGTTAAACCTACTGTATTCCAACTTCTCTATGGTTTATAAACAATTTTACTAGCCATAGATTCATCAAAATAAGCAAACAACATACGATAAACAGAATCTGTCAAACCAGAACAGTCTGTAGTAATCTGTAACTAACGCAAACTTCTGGAACTCAAAAAATTCAGGCAAAATAGGAAGACCTAAATAATTTGTTTATTAAACTTCTGCAATTGGAATCAATATTTTATCACGTTACGGTGATTTTTAACAATTGTTTTCGTGAACAGAAAGTTTCTGGAATTTTCAGCAAGATCAAATAACTATCATCCAAGAAGATCCTATAGGTTTAACTTGGCACAAACACTATTTAAAACATAAAAACAATTCTAACCAGAAGCTAGATCAAATATTTATTCCTAAACAGAAGCAAAAAGCAAAAAAACTAAAATAAAATTGGGTTGCCTCCCAACAAGCGCTATCGTTTAACGCCCCTAGCTAGGCATAAAAACAAGGATAGATCTAGGTATTGCCATCTTTTATAGGCAATCCATAAGTGGCTCTCATAATACATTCATAAGGTAATTTTATTTTCTTTCTAGGGAAGTGTTCCATGCCTTTCCTTAACGGAAATTGGAATCTAATATTCCCTTCCTTCATATCAATAATTGCATCAATCGTTCTAAGGAAAGGTCTACCAAGAATAATAGGACATGAAGGATTGCAATATATATCAAGAACAATGAAATCTACGGGCACATAGTTCCTATTTTCAACAATAATAACATCATTAATTCTTCCCATAGGTTTCTTAATAGTGGAATCCGCAAGGTGCAAGTTTAAAGAGCAATCATCAAAATCACGGAAACCTAGCAAATCGCATAAAGTTTTTGGAATCGTGGAAACACTAGCACCCAAATCACACAAAGCATAGCATTCATGATCTTTAATTTTAATTTTAATAGTAGGTTCCCACTCATCATAAAGTTTTCTAGGGATAGAAACTTCCAACTCAAGTTTTTCTTCATAAGATTGCATCAAAGCATCACCGATATGTTTAGTAAAAGCTTTATTTTGGCTATAAGCATGAGGAGAATTTAGCACGGATTGCAACAAGAAAATACAATCTATCAAAGAGCAATTATCATAATTAAATTCCTTGAAATCCAAAATAGTGGGTTCATTAATATCTCTAGTTTTGATCTCTTCAATCTCATTTTTACCAATTTTAGCATCAAGATCTAAAAACTCCAAATTTTTGGAACGCCTTCTAGGTAAAGGTGGCTCATATTCAGTCCCATCATTATCAAGATTCATATTGCAAAACAAAGATTTAATAGTGGACACATCAATAACTTTTAGATCTTCATCTTTATTTCCATAGAAACTGGAAGAACACGCTTTCACAAAGAAATCTTTCTTAGCACGCATCCTAGCGGTTCTTTCTTTGCACTCATCAATGGAAATTCTCATGGCTTTGAGAGACTCATTGACATCATGCTTAGGAGGAATAGATCTAAATTTCAAAGAATCAACATCAAGAGAAATTCTATCAACGTTCCTAGCCAATTCATCAACCTTGAGCAATTTTTCTTCAAGGAAAGCATTGAAATTCTTTTGTGAATTAATAAACTCCTTAACACTAGTCTCAAATTCAGAGGGCATCTTATTAAAATTTCCAAAAGAATTGTTGTAGGAATTACCATAATTATTAGAGGAATTACTAGGGTACGGCCTAGGATTAAAGTTTCCTCTATACGCGTTGTTACCAAAATTATTCCTACCAACAAAATTCACATCCATAGATTCGTTATTATTCTCAATCAAAGTAGACAAAGGCATATCATTAGGATCTGAAGAAACACTTTTAGTAGCAAATAATTTCATAAGTTCATCCATCTTTCCACTCAAAACATTAATTTCTTCTATCACATGCACTTTTTTATTAGTAGATCTTTCGGTGTGCCATTGAGAATAATTAACCATAATATTATCTAGGAGTTTAGTAGCTTCTCCTAAAGTGATTTCCATAAAAGTGCCTCCCGCGGCCGAATCTAAAAGATTTCTAGAAGTGGCATAAATTTTTTGTATAATCATCCACAAATTCAAACCATGTGTAGGGGAATTACGTATCATTAATTTCATCCTCTCCCAAGCTTGTGCAACATGTTCATGATCAAGTTGCTTAAAATTCATAATATCGTTTCTAAGAGAGATGATTTTAGCGGGAGGAAAATACTTAGAGATAAAAGCATCTTTGCACTTATTCCATGAATCAATACTATTTTTAGGCAAAGACGAAAACCAAGCTTTAGCGCGATCTCTAAGCGAAAAAGGAAATAGCTTCAATTTAACAATATCATTGTCCACATCTTTCTTCTTTTGCATATCACACAAATCAACGATGCTATTTAGATGGGTAGCGGCATATAACGCCCACGATGCGGCTATATCTCCCACGTGTCGAGGCACGACTTAGAGGCATAACCGCATTGCGGTATTGTCGCAAGAAGGGTCATCTTTACACAATCCCATGTAATGAACAAGAATGAGATCATGAGAGTTGGCTTACAGTCGCCACTTCACACAATACATGAATATAATTCACACATCATCCAAAATCCACACATAGACCAACTACGGTCAAATCCAAATGAAAATAAGATAACCCCAATTGCTAGATCCCTGATTGTCCCAACTGGGCTCCACTACAGATCATCAGGACAAGAAACATAGTAACGACCACGTTCCTCGTCGAACTCCCACTTGAGCTCGGTTGCATCATCTGCACTGGCATCGTCAGCACCTGCAACTGTTTTGGTAGAATCTGTGAGTCACGAGGACTCAGCAATCTCACACCCGCGAGATCAAGACTATTTAAGCTTATAGGAAAGGATGGTGTAATGAGGTGGAGCTGCAGCAGGCACTAAGCATATATGGTGGCTAACATACGCAAATGAGAGCGAGAAGAGAAAGCAACACAACGGTCGCGAAGCTAGAAATGATCAAGAAGTGATCCTGAAACTACTTACGTTCATGCATAACTCAAACCGTGTTCACTTCCCGGACTCCGCCGAGAAGAGACCATCATGGCTACACACACGGTTGATGTATTTTACTTGGGTCGAGTGACAAGTTCTCTACAACCGGACATTAACAAATTCCCATCTGCCTCATAACCACGGGCACGGCTTTCGAAAGATAATACCCTGCAGGGGTGTCCCAACTTAGCCCATTATAAGCTCTCATGGTCAACGAAGGATAAACCTTCTCCCGGGAAGACCCGACCAGTCTCGGAATCCCGGTTTACAAGACATTTCGACAATGGTAAAACAAGACCAGCAAGACCACCCGCTGTGCCGACAAATCCCGATAGGAGCTGCACATATCTCGTTCTCAGGGCACACCGGATAAGCTAAGCGTACAGGTACCAACGTAACCCAAGTTGCCAAGGGACGGTCCCGCACGGTGCTCTAGTTTGGACCAACACTCGGAGGAGCACTGGCCCGGGGTTAAAATAAAGATGACCCTCGGGCTCGCGAAAACCCAAGGGAAAAGGCTTAGGTGGCAAATGGTAAAACCAAGGTTGGGCCTTGCTGGAGGAGTTTTATTCAAGGCGAACTATCATGGGGGTCCCATAAATCACCCAACCGCGTAAGGAACGCAAACTCAAGGAACATAATACCCGGTATGACGGAAACTAGGGCGGCAAGAGTGGAACAAAACACCAGGCATAAGGCCGAGCCTTCCACCCTTTACCAAATATATAGATGCATTAATTACAATAAGAGATATTGTGATATCCCAACATATCCATGTTCCAACATGGAACCAACTTCAACTTCACCTGCAACTAGCAACGCTATAAGAAGGGCTGAGCAAAAGCGGTAACTTAGCCAAACAACGGTTTGCTAGGAAAGGATGGTTAGAGGCTTGACATGGCAACATGGGAGGCATGATATAGCAAGTGGTAGGTAGCGCAGCATGGCAATAGAGCGAACAACTAGCAAAGCAAAGATAGAAGTGATTTCGAGGGTATGGTCATCTTGCCTGCAAGGTTCTCAGAGTTGTCGAAAGCTTGATCCTTGTAAGCGTACTCAACAGGTTCCTCGTTCACGAACTCGTCTCCCGACTCTACCCACAGAAAGAACACACGCAAAAGAACCACAATCAATCACGGGAAATGCACAAGCAACATGATGCAAAACATGCATGATATGCGAGATATGATATGCGATGCATATGCGTACTCCGGAAGAAAAAGGATGAACAAGGCAGTAACTTGGCAAACCAAGTATGCCACTGGAAAGATGAGATGATTTCGGTCGAAATCGATATAAAGATCACCAGAAACGGATGCACGATTTGCAAATGACAAGCAAAACAAGAATGACACGATTCTGCGATTAACAGCATGATAGCAGTTATAATACATCAAGTAACTATGCTACAGCACCCCAACATAGCAACAAAGCATATGGAAGTAATCTACAGGAGATGCTTGACAAAATATGAACACTTAGCTACGGCTAGATCACACAATAACAGGTTCAAACAAGCATGGCATAAGTGCAAAAGATATCAGTTTCACAGACTTGGTGAAATTACTGGACATGGCAGAAACAACATCAGGTAGCAATGTTCAGAGCAAGCAAAACACATGCTACAGGAACTTAACATAGCAAAAAAAGGCATGGCATGAATCTACTAGATTCATAGAACAAAAGTCCCTTACTGACCGTGAGCCAAAAAGGATCAGAAGATATGATGGCAACCATGTAAACATAGCAAGTTTCGTTAACAGGTTTCAGACTTGGCAGTAAACAGAATTATGAAGGCATCTTGGTGAGCTTGATTCACTCATTACAAAGCAATGCATGACAAAACAATCATAACTACAGCAAGATGGCATGTTTATGAAGCCAACCATGGCAAGAGCAAGTTCATAGCATGAAAGGATTAGCTACAACAACCTTGGCAAAATTGAATATCATGTTAACAATCTGCCAGGAACATTCTATAGCAAAAGTAGAGCAAGAGTAAGACATGCAATGGCACTCCATAATTGCCAACAGGGGAACGGATGGATAGACCACAACTATATCTACAAAACATCCTTACTGAACATGCCCAAAAGAAGCATGGATCTCTCTATAGGCACATGGATACATGGCACAAAATAAGAGCAGTAACAGACTTATTTTCACCAAGTTCCTGAAAACAGAAACATCACGAAGCCTAGTTTGCATGCTTGTGCTAGTCACCACATAAATCAAAAAAATACATGGCATACACCTCTGTAAAGATGGCATGGCATAGATCAAAACACCTGTAGAGCTCATGCCCATAAGATGCACACAATAAATGCAACAAAAATAACAAAACACCAAGTTCTGATAAGTAACAGCAGAAAACATCATATAGCATTCTTGCACCAGAGATTTGGGCATCAAGATGGACTCAAATAAACATGGCATAATGAAACAAAATGAAGAGCATCTCGAGGCAAACATTTCGATATACCACACGCACGAAACGGAGTAGTATGCACAGAGTTATGATGCGATGAACAGAGCAATATTATGCAAAAACTTCGGGACTTGGAGAAATCAGAGGGGGAGGAAGAAGTCAACGGCGGATCCAGATATGGCGCTCGCCGGAGATCAGGGCTAACGGCGGCCGGCGTTGGAGAGGAGCTCGGGGGAGGGGGGTCACCGGAGCTTGGACGGAGAGGAAGGAGGCCGCCGGCGCTCGGGTGGAGGGCGCGGCGTCGGTGGGCGGCGCGGAGGAGGAGCTCCGGTGGCCGGCGAGGACGGCGCCGACCTCGGGAGCGGGGAGGCGGCGATGACCGGGAGGCGCCGGCGCCGGCGAACGGCGGCTCCGGGCACAGGCGGCGAGGCGCAGGCGGAGGTCGCAGGAGCGGGCGACGGGCGGCAGGGAGCGAACGGGCCGACGGGGCCTCCCGCGGGGCAAGCGGGCAGCGGCCGGCGGAGGCCACGTGGCAGCGGGCGATTGGCTCGGGGCGGCGGCGGCTTTCGTCCGGCGGCGGCAGACGTGTCCGGTGGCGGCGGAGGGCGATTTTGCTAGGGTTTCGACCCAGATTTCGGAGGGGGAGGTGTTTATATAGGCATAGGGAGCTAGGAGAGTCCAAATAGAGTGCGGTTTTCGCACACACGATCGTGATCGAACGACCGAGAGCATGGAGGGGACTTAGAGGGGTTAATGGGCTGTTTGGAGGGGGTTTTGCTGCAACACACAAAAGGACTTTTGCGGTTACCCGGTTAACCGTTGGAGCACCAAACGACCTCCAAATGGAACGAAACTTGACAGGTGGTCTACTAGTGGTATACCAAGGCCACTTGACAAACCTCGGTCCATTCCGAGAACGTTTAACACCCGCTCACGAAAAGAAACAAGAGGGGTGCGCCGGTGCGTGTGGGAGTGTCGGATTGCAAAACGGACAACGGGGAAAATGCTCGGATGTATGAGACGAACACGTATGCAAATGAGATGCACATGATGACATGATATGAGATGCATGACATGAACAAAATGCAAAACGAAAAACAAAACCCGACCACGGAGGGAAAATCATAACACATAGCCGAAAATGGCAAGAGTTGGAGTTACAAATACGGGAAGTTACATCCGGGGTGTTACACGGCATCTTCACTAGGAAGGCCGGCGAATTGATCTTTCATGACAAGACTCAACAAAGCAACATTAATTTCACAAGACTCAGTATCGGTAAGAGGAGCAATCGGAGTGCTAAGAAAATCATTGTTGTTGGTATTGATAAAGTCATACAATTTAGTGTTATCTTGAGCCATCGTGACAAGCAAGCAATCCAACACACGAGAAAACAATAAGCAAGCGAAAAAGAGGCAAACGGAAAAGAGAGGGCGAATAAAACGGCAAGGGTGAAGTGGGGGAGAGGAAAACGAGAGGCAAATGGCAAATAATGTAATGCGAGGGATAAGAGTTTGTGATGGGTACTTGGTATGTCTTGACTTGACTTGACTTGGCGTAGATCTCCCCGGCAATGGTGCCAGAAATCCTTCTTGCTACCTCTTGAGCACTGCGTTGGTTTTCCCTTGAAGAGGAAAGGGTGATGCAGTAAAGTACCGTAAGTATTTCCCTCAGTTTTTGAGAACCAAGGTATCAATCCAGTAGGAGACAACGCACGAGTCCCTCACACCTACACAAACAAATAAGAACCTCGCAACCAACACGATAAAGGGGTTGTCATTCCCTCAACTGTCACTTACGAGAGTGAGATCTGATAGATATGATAAGATAATATTTTTGTATTTTTATGATAAAGATACAAAGCAAAATAAACAACAATAAAAATAGCTAAGTAGTGGAAGATTAATATGATGGAAAATAGACCCGGGGGCCATATGTTTCACTAGTGGCTTCTCTCAAGAGCATAAGTATTACGGTGGGTGAACAAATTACTGTTGATCAATTGATAGAATTGAGCATAGTTATGAGAATATCCAGGTATGGTCATGTATATAGGCATCAGGTCCGTGACAAGTAGACCGACTCCTGCCTGCATCTACTACTATTACTCCACACATCGACCGCTATGCAGCATGCATCTAGAGTATCAAGTTCATAAGAACGGAGTAACGCTTTAAGCAAGATGACATGATGTAGAGGGATAAACTCATGCAATATGATATAAACCCCATCTTGTTATCCTCGATGGCAACAATAAAATACGTGGCTTGCTGCCCCTGCTGTCACTGGGAAAGGACACCGCAAGATTGAACCCAAAGCTAAACACTTCTGCCATTGCAATAAAGATCAATCTAGTAGGCCAAACCAAACTGATAATTCGAAGAGACTTGCAAAGGTAACCAATCATACATAAAAGAATTCAGAGAAGATTCAAATATTGTTCATAGATAAACTTGATCATAAACCCACAATTCATCGGTCTCAACAAACACACCGCAAAAGAAGATTACATCGAATAGATCTCCACGAGAATCATGGAGAACTTTGTATTGAGATCCAAAGAGAGAGAAGAAGCCATCTAGCTAATAACTATGGACCCGAAGGTCTGAGGTAAACTACTCACACATCATCGGAGAGGCTATGGTGTTGATGTAGAAGCCCTCCGTGATCAATGCCCCCTCCGGCAGGACGCCGGAAAAGGCCCCAAGATGGGATCTCACGGGTACAGAAGGTTGCGGCGGTGGAATTAGGTTTTTGTGGATGCTTCTATTGGTTTGGGGGTGCGTAGGTATATATAGGAGGAAGAAGTACGTCACTGGAGCAACATGGGCCCCACAAGGGTGGAGGGCACGCCTGGGGGTAGGCGGCCCCCCTGCCTCGTGCTCTCCTGGTTGCTTTCTTGACGTAGGGCCCAAGTCCTCTGGATCACGTTCGTTCCGAAAATCACGTTCCCGAAGGTTTCATTCCGTTTGGACTCCGTTTGATATTCTTTTTCTGCGAATCACCGAAATAGGCAAAAAAACAGCAATTTGGGCTGGGCCTCCGGTTAATAGGTTAGTCCCGAAAATGATATAAAAGTGTATAGTAAAGCCCGTTAATCATCCAAAACAGAATTTAATGTAGCATGGAACAATAAAAAATTATAGATACGTTGGCGACGTATCACTATCCCCGAGGCAGATGTTGTTGCCGCCACCTGCGAAGAAACAACGGCCATTTGGGCTGCCTTTGCCGCACCGGTCGCAAATTGCGGCCGCGCTCATGCACCTTGTTTGCATGCGCATGGCGGCTGCGGCCGCGCTCTCGACGGAGTGGGCCACCAAAGTTGCCCTCACAACGCGGGTCCACGTGCCCATCTTTCACCGGCGACAATTGAACAGTGAAATGATATTTGGGGAGTGAGCTAGTGTGCTTGAGACGCAGGCTGTGGACTGTAGACGACGCACCTTCTCGCGTATGCCATAGGCGTACTATACACCAACGGTGCTCCAAGATATTTTGTACTACATCTCACACGGTGGCTAATAATAAACTATGTGCGATCTACTTGATTTTTCATCTTGATTTGAATTACCTAATGGGGTCACTATGGCAATGGACGGTGTTTGAATTGCTAGACCTTTTATCTAGAGTGAACATGCAACTATATGTGTGTCGTAAAAGAATTGGAATTATTCAGGGTTCGTTTGAACATTTTATACATTAAATTGGTTTTCTAGCCATTTCAGGTGAACAATTCAAATTTGAACTACATGCACATGCTCCAGTGCATATAAATTGGTTGTAAAATCAAATATGTGTCCTTGGGTGAATTCCTAGGCCCCATGCAAGAAATGGGAATGAATTTCAAACACCAGGACAACGTTGATCGCCGGCAAAACATTGAGATGCCTGGTTTTTAAATTCTAGTAAATCCAAAACTCGTCTGAAATTCATGAAACTTGGCATGCTATCATGGAGCGGCATCAACATGCTGTGGTACAAATTTTGTCCCATTTGGGGCAGGTGTGGGTATATGCTTCTCACAAACCGGAGCTTCTCACAACAAGCATGATGGTTTTTGGTAGGGAACGTCCAACCTTTGTGGACGAAACGATATCCATTGCCTCTTATTGCTTTCAATTTTTTTTCTCGTGTCAACATAGAACAACAGGAGTGTTGTATGATTTTTTGTGATTTTCGAGGTTCGTTTCGACATTTTTATGCATTAACTGAGTTTTCAATGCATTTTATGCGCATAATTCAAATTTGAACTACATGCATATGCTCCAGTGCATATAAATTGGTTGAAAAATCAAATCTGTGTCCTTGGGTGCATGCTTAGGTCCCATGCAAGAAATGGGAATGAATTTAAAACACCGGGGCACCGTTAATCGCCGGCAAAACATTGAGATGCTTGGTTTTTAAATTCTAGTAAATCCAAAACTCGTCTGAAATTCATGAAACTTGGCATGCTATCATGGAGCGGCATCAACATGCCATGCTACAAATTTTGTCCCATTTGGGGCAGGTGTGGGTATATGCTTCTCACAAACCAGAGCTTCTCATAACAAGCATGATGGTTTCGGTAGGGAACATCCCACCTTTGTGGACGAAACGATATCCATTGCCTTTTATTGCTTACAATTTTTTCTCGTGTCAACATAGAACAACAGGAGTGTTGTATGATTTTTTGTGATTTTCGGGGTTCGTTTCGACATTTTTATGCATTAACTGAGTTTTCAATGCATTTTATGTGCATAATTCAAATTGGAAGTACATGCACATGCTCCAGTGCATATAAATTGTTTAAAAAAAATCAAATCTGTGTCCTTGGGTGCATGCTTAGGTCCCATGCAAGAAATGGGAATGAATTTAAAACACCGGGGCACCGTTGATCGCCGGCAAAACATTGAGATGCCTGGTTTTTAAATTCTAGTAAATCAAAAACTCGTCTGAAATTCATGAAACTTGGCATGCTATCATGGAGCGGCATCAACATGTCGTGGTACAAATTTTGTCCCATTTGGGGCAGGTTTGGGTATATGCTTCTCACAAACCGGAGCTTCTCACAACAAGCATGATGGTTTTCGGTAGGGAACGTCCCACCTTTGTGGACGAAACGATATCCATTGCCTCTTATTGCTTTCAATTTTTTTTCTCATGTCAACATAGAACAACATGAGTGTTGTGTGATTTTTTGTGATTTTCGGGGTTCGTTTGGACACTTTTACGCATTAACTGAGTTTACAATGCATTTTATGTGCATAATTCAAATTTGAACTACATGCACATGCTACAGTGCATATAAATTGGTTGAAAAATCAAATCTGTGTCCTTGGGTGCATGCTTAGGTCCCATGCAAGATATGGGAATGAATTTAAATCACCGGGGCACCGTTGATCGCCGGCAAAACATTGAGTGCCCTGTTTTTAAATTCTAGTAAATCCAAAACTCGTCTGAAATTCATGAAACTTGGCATGCTATCATGGAGCGGCATCAACATGCCGTGGTACAAATTTTGTCCCATTTAGGGCAGGTGTGGGTATATGCATCTCGAAAACCGGAGGTTCTCACAACAAGCATGATGGTTTCGGTAGGGAACGTCCCACCTTTGTGGACGAAATGATATCCATTGCCTTTTATTGCTTTCAATTTTTTTCTTGTGTCAACAAAGAACAACAGGAGTGTTGTATGATTTTTGTGATTTTTGGGGTTCGTTTCGACATTTTTATGCATTAACTGAGTTTTCAATGTATTTTATGTGCATAATTCAAATTTGAACTACATGCACATGCTCCAGTGCATATAAATTGGTTAAAAAATCAAATCTGTGTCCTTGGGTGCATTCTTAGGTCCCATGCAAGAAATGGGAATGAATTTAAAACACCGGGGCACCGTTGATCGCCGGCAAAACATTGAGATGCCTGGTTTTTAAATTCTAGTAAATCAAAAACTCATCTGAAATTCATGAAACTTGGCATGCTATCATGGAGCGCATCAACATGTTGTGGTACAAATTATGTCCCATTTGGGGCAGGTTTGGGTATATTCTTCTCACAAACCGGAGCTTCTCACAACAAGCATGATGGTTTTCGGTAGGGAACATCCCACCTTTGTGGACGAAACGATATCCATTGCCTCTTATTGCTTTCAAATTTTTTCTCATGTCAACATAGAACAACAGGAGTGTTGTGTGATTTTTTGTGATTTTCGGTGTTCGTTTGGAGATTTTTATGCATTAACTGAGTTTTCAATGCATTTTATGTGCATAATTCAAATTTGAACTACATGAACATGCTCCAGTGCATATAAATTGGTTGAAAAATCAAATCTGTGTCCTTGGGTGCATGCTTAGGTCCCATGCAAGAAATGGGAATGAATTTAAAACACCGGGGCACCGTTGATCGCCGGCAAAACGTTGAGATGCCTGGTTTTTAAATTCTAGTAAATCCAAAACTCGTCTGAAATTCATGAAACTTGGCATTCTATCATGGAGCGGCATCAACATGCCGTGGTACAAATTTTTTCCCATTTGGGGCAGGTTTGGGTATATGCTTCTCACAAACCGGAGCTTCTCACAACAAGCATGATGGTTTTCGGTAGGGAACGTCCCACCTTTCTTTTGTGGACGAAACGATATCCATTTCCTCTTATTGCTTTCAATTTTTTTTCTCGTGTCAACATAGAACAACAGGAGTGTTGTCTGATTTTTTGTGATTTTTCGGGGTTTGTTTGGATATTTTTATGCATTAACTGAATTTTCAATGCATTTTATGTGCATAATTCTAATTTGAACTACATGTACCTACTCCAGTGCATATAAATTTGTTGAAAAATCAAATCTATGTCCTTGGGTGCATGCTTAGGTCCCATGCAAGAAATGGGAATGGATTTCAACCACCGGGCACCGTTGATCGCCAGCAAAACATTGAGATGCCTGGTTTTTAAATTCTAGTAAATCCAAAACTTGTCTAAAATTCATGAAACTTGGCATGCTATCATGGAGCAGCATCAACATGCCGTGGTACAAATTTTGTCCCATTTGGGGCAGGTTTGGGTATATGCTTCTCACAAACCGGAGCTTCTCACAACAAGCATGATGGTTTTCGGTAGGGAACATCCCACCTTTGGGGACGAAACGATATCCATTGCCTCTTATTGCTTTCAATTTTTTTCTCGTGTCAACATAGAACAACAGGAGTGTTGTGTGATTTTTTGGGGTTCGTTTGGACATTTTTATGCATTAACCGAGTTTTTAATGCATTTTAAGTGCATACTTCAAATTTGAACTACATGCACATGCTCTAGTGCATATAAATTGGTTGAAAAATCAAATATGTGTCCTTGGGTGCATGCTTCGGTCCCATGCAAGAAATGGGAATGAATTTCAAACACCGGGGCACCGTTGATTGCCGGCAAAACATTGAGATGCCTAGTTTTTAAATTCTAGTAAATCCAAAACTCGTCTGAAATTCATGAAACTTGGCGTGCTATCATGGAGCGGCATCAACATATCGTGGTACAAATTTTGTCCCATTTGGCGCATGTTTGGGTATATGGTTCTCACAAATTGGAGCTTCTCACAACAAGCATGATGGTTTTCGGTAGGGAACGTCCCACCTTTGTGGACGAAACGATATCCATTGCCTCTTATTGCTTTCAATTTTTTTCTCGTTTCAACATAGAACAACAGGAGTGTTGTGTGATTTTTCGGGGTTCGTTTGGACATTTTTATGCATTAACTGAGTTTTCAATGCATTTTATGTGCATAATTGAAAGTTGAACTACATGCACATGCTCAAGTGCATATAAATTGGTTGAAAAATCAAATATGTGTCCTTGGTTGCATGCTTAGGTCCCATGCAAGAAATGGGAATGAATTTCAAACACCAGGGCACCGTTGATTGCCGGCAAAACATTGAGATGCCTGGTTTTTAAATTCTTGTAAATCCAAAATTCTGTTAACCATTCACGTGACGCCACGTGTCTTGGTTTTAATGGCTGTAGGAGGTGCCGTGCGGACAGCTGCTTGACCTGGACTAAACGGGAGGCGTGCGAGCGCCATCCGGTGCACAGGCTGACCGAGAGGCGTGCAAGTTGTCCTTAAGTACGCAGGCTCACCGAGAAGCGTGCGAGCTGTACGCTGCGCAGGTTCACTGGGAAGCGAGCCCTTTGACTTCCATGGCCGCCCGCCTTGCTCACATCCTCTCCATTAATGGCATCCAAGCAGTAATTTAATTCACTTTTTAAATATACAACAATCATCGCAAACGTTTTAGTTAGAACACCTGTATGCAAACTGACAGCTTCCCCAGGAAGCCAAGAGAAAATGTGTTGAGCAGGATTTTTGCAGCTCTTGATCGCAAACGCTTTAGATAGAACACCCGCATGCAAAGTGAGAGCAGCGCAGGATTTGTGTATCCCTTCAACGCAAACGGTTGTTTTGGATGACCCATGTGGAACCACGTACAAAAAATTTGGTAAGATTTGTCAATCCTTGTAACACTGCGATTTGTCAAAATATGAAGCTAAAAATCACTTGCAGTATCTATTTTTTGCAACTAAAATTCAGTAATTAAGCATAGATTTCATTCATAGATTAAGCAGTCGTTCTTAATTTATACAAACAGCTCAACTCGACAGCTGAACCGACCAAACTTTTCCCCAATTATTGCCAACCATGTACTAAAATAGCTAGTTCAACTATATATACTAGCTAATTTTAAGTACGTTGTATAGTTCCACCGCATCTATAGTCAGATGAACTGAACAAAATAGCCCCTAAATACTACTACTACGGCGGAGGGGCTTTGTACTACTTCCGGCTGCCTCTCCTCTGCCGAGCGCGCTCAGTAAGAGGTGGAGGAGGAGGAGTCTACCGACGAGCTGGGAAACCGCAATGCGGTGCCTGCCGCTAATGCAGCTTTAGGGACGCTCGCCTCGAACGCCCTCTGTCGCTCCAGATGACCCCTCTCGAAGCGGTGGTTCTCCTCGTAGGTCTCCTGATTCCTCGCCTCTGAGGCGGCGTGTGTCGCATCCACTGCGGCGGTAAGGCTCTTTGCATGCTCGACGAGGCGGTCCTCCTCCTCCCGCAGGAACTCGGTGTAGCGCGCAAGGTCGCTGTCGCACGTGCGGGCATCCACCTCCGCCTTCCGCCTTCGGGCGACGGCGGCAGAGCGGGTGATGACCCCGGCGGTCGGCGGTGCCTGGCGGCCACAGCGGCCAACGACGGGGTGGCGGCCACGACAACCACCTCCCGCCTTCGGGCCGCGGTGGCGGAGCGGGTGATGGCCACAGTGGCCGGCAGTGGGGTGGCGGCCACGACGGCCATCTCCGGCCTTCGGGCCACTGCGGCAGAGCGGGCGATGGCCCTGGCTTTCGACGGTGATGTGGGAGCAACGGCGGCCGGCAACAGCTGCCGACGGGCACCGGTGGCGGAGCGTGTGGTGGGTGTTCCGCGCACATCCAATAGGGATGCCATGCACACTACACTACGCCGGGGACTGCGCCGCCGCCGCGGTGTAGCCTCCCAGCTGGAGCTGTCCTCTCATGACGGCGGAGTGGCTGAGCGACGACGATGGACCGGTGCCATTGGCGAATGTGGGAGAAGCAGACGAGATAAGCATTGGGATTTTGGGGGATTTCACCGAGTCGGGCGGGAAGCTTGTGCGGGAACCTGCAAGGTTGCACGGGAACGGGCTCACCGACGATTCATTGGCGCCACCGTTTGGCAAAAAGAATGCCCCCGCGCGCTGCGCAAGCTTGCGCTGTAAGCCGTCTGCGGCAGCGGAGTGACAAGACGTGCGAGAGGAGGACGAAAGGCCACGTACACATACGGTTAATAAAAAAAGTTTGCGATTTAATTACCTACTATACCACCGTCCTGGTTTATAAGTATGATTTAACTAATAAAATACGAATGCATGTCGCCAAAGATTATATAGTTGGATTTGTATTTGAACATAATTTCCAATTATATAATTTTTAAAACATGCATTAACATTTGTTGGTTAAATTTGAGGGAAAAGTATGACACGGAATATAAAGGAGACTATAGACTAGACGGAGGTGGTACTGCGTGTTCAACTGCTCCATGTTGTGGTTGCTTGCGGTTCAGACGGCCGCGGCGCGCTCTGCTCGCGTCCCGCCGCGCGCGCTCTGCTCTCGCGTCCCTCCGGGTTCTCTGCCCTCGTCCCTCCACGTGCGCTGCCAGTGTTTTGGGCCGGCGCACGATCACACACGTTCGTGTGCAAGCGGTTGCACCGGGTGCGGCGCGATGATGCAGCTACCCGCTGCAAAAACTGCCATGCGGACACGCCGAGAATCCATGCCGCGTGGCCCCCTTTTATTCCTGCGGCCTTTTACCTTCATCTCTCGTCTCACACGTCAGAATAAGCACACCCACGAGGACACATATAGAGAGGACATCCAGCGGTTCCAATGGCGCTCCCCGTGGTTCCATTGGCACTCCCAGCGGCCGATGACAACAACGGCGGGTAGTTCACCACGCATCACGTAGTGGACACCCACTTGAGGGGGAAGGCCCTCTCGGTGGTGTACACGAACGTCCGGTCTCGGTGTAGAGCTCCATCCAAACTATGGAGCAGTTCCTTGCCGAGGACAAGTACCGAGTGGTCGGCTTCGACCTCGAGTACACCATCGGTCGTGCCGGGCACGATCAGAAGGTTGCCGTCGCCCAGTTGTGCGTGCGACATGACGTCCTCGTCTACCACTTCCACCTTGCCACAAGGCATTGCGAGCGTTTCTCCAGGTTTATCAAGAGCTCCGACTACAGTTTCGCTACGGTGGACACCACCAACGATCTAAAAGCGCTCAAGGTTTCGGACATGAAATGCCTGAATCTTGTCAACATCCAGCACCAGTACAAGGTCTGGGGCACCGACAAAAGCAAACTGAACTCCCTGGCTGACCTCGCCTCGGCTATCATCGACCCCTACTACGCGAAGATGAAGTAAGAGAGCAATACGGACAAGAACGCCTGGCACAATGTGTGGCATAAGAGACTGGATGAACAACATGTCAAGTACGCGGCCATGGACGCATACACAAGCTATGAGATGTACAGGCAGATCGTTGACTTGAGGAACTATCTTCTTCCTGACCTAGACGAGGGATCAAGCCACATAGCAGTGGCGGGAGCGTCACAAGAAGTAGATGACTAGACGATCGTTTCTCCTACTTTAGAATGCATGCAATTGTTTATTGAGGTGTGTGCGAATGATCTGTATAGTCACTTTATGTAATTGGATGTTTATTTCAGTTATATATATATATACACATGTTATTCTACTATAGACAGAGCAATTCACACGGCTTATTAGCAGCAATCGTCTGTGTTATTACTGGTCTTCGCACACATTTCAGATTACGGACCTGTTTGCCGCGTATCACACACATCTTGTTCAGTTGAACTGTTTCCATTGTGTTGCCTAACCACACATAGTTCATCCCAGTGAACCGTATGCTGTATATCGCACATGCCTTCATCTGGCTGCCCGTTTCTTTTGTGCCTCCTCATGACAAATAGTTCATTGAGCTGAACCGTATGCCCTGCATCGCACACGCAACTAAATTCTGAACCGTGTTTGATGCATCTGTCATCGCAAACGTTTTGCACCTTTTTGACGGTTTACACTGTTGGGGAACGTAGTAATTTCAAAAAAATTCCTACGCACACGCAAGATCATGGTGATGCATAGCAACGAGAGGGGAGAGTGTTGTCCACGTACCATCGTAGACCGATAGCGGAAGCGTTAACACAACGCGGTTGGTGTAGTCGTACATCTTCACGATCCGACCGATCAAGTACCGAACGTACGGCACCTCCGAGTTCAGCACACGTTCAGCTCGATGACGTCCCTCGAACTCCGATCCAGCCGAGTGTTGAGGGAGAGTTTCGTCAGCACGACGTCATGGTGACGATGATGATGTTCTACCGACGCAGGGCTTCGCCTAAGCACCGCTACGATATTATCGAGGTGTAATATGGTGGAGGGGGGCACCGCACACAGCTAAGAGATCAATAGATCAATTCTTGTGTCTATGGGGTGCCCCACTGCCCCCGTATATAAAGGAGCAAGGGGAAGGCCGCCGGCCAAGGAGGAGGGCGCGCCAAGGGGGGAGTCCTACTCCCACCGGGAGTAGGACTCCTCCTTTCCTTGTTGGAATAGGAGAAGGGAAGGGAGAAGGAGAAAGAAGGAAGGGGGCGCCCCCCTCCCTAGTCCAATTCGGACTAGTCCATGGGGAGGGGTGCCGCCACCCTTTGGGGCCTTTCTCTCCTTTCCCGTATGGCCCATTAAGGCCCAATACGAATTCCCGTAACTCTCCGGTACTCTGAAAAATACCCGAATCACTCGGAACCTTTCCGAAGTCCGAATATAGTCGTCCAATATATCGATCTTTACGTCTCGGCCATTTCGAGACTCCTCGTCATGTCCCCGATCTCATCCGGGACTCTAAACTCCTTCGGTACATCAAAATACATAAACTCATAATATAACCGTCGTCGTAACGTTAAGCGTGCGGACCCTACGGGTTCGAGAACTATGTAGACATGACCGAGACACCTCTCCGGTCAATAACCAATAGCGGAACCTGGATGCTCATATTGGCTCCCACATATTCTACGAAGATCTTTATCGGTCAGACAGCATAACAACATACGTTGTTCCTTTGTCATCGGTATGTTACCTGTCCGAGATTCGATCGTCGGTATCTCGATACCTAGTTCAATCTCGTTACCGGCAAGTCTCTTACTCATTCTGTAATACATCATCCCGCAACTAACTCATTAGTTATAATGCTTGCAAGGCTTATAGTGATGTGTATTACTGAGTGGGCCCAGAGATACCTCTCCGACAATCGGAGTGACAAATCCTAATCTTGAAATACGCCAACCCAACAAGTACCTTTGGAGACACCTGTAGAGCACCTTTATAATCACCAGTTACGTTGTGACGTTTGGTAGCACACAAAGTGTTCCTCCGGTAAACGGGAGTTGCATAATCTCATAGTCATAGGAACATGTATAAGTCATGAAGAAAGCAATAGCAGAATACTAAACGATCGTGTGCTAAGCTAACGGAATGGGTCAAGTCAATCACATCATTCTCCTAATGATATGATCCCATTAATCAAATGACAACTCATGTCTATGGCTAGGAAACATAACCATCTTTGATCAACGAGCTAGTCAAGTAGAGGCATACTAGTGACACTCTGTTTGTCTATGTATTCACACATGTATCATGTTTCCGGTTAATACAATTCTAGCATGAATAATAAACATTTATCATGATATAAGGAAATAAATAATAACTTTATTATTGCCTCTAGGGCATATTTCCTTCATACACCACCGTTTGCGATTATGGCATCGCACACAGTTTCGTCGAAGTGTCTCTGATTGTAGTGTCGCGTTTGAACCATCCTGGAGTAGTGGATGCTACTTCTACTATAGATAATGCTTATGATGATGCCAGTACCTTGCTTGATAATGATGATGTGCCACTTGGTGATTTTCTTGATGCACAAATTGCTAGATTAATACAACATGATGTTGGTGAATCTGATGATGAGCTTGAAACTGAATCTCCTGAAACACCTGCTAGAACTAGCCTCCCTAGATATGAATTGCCTAAGGTACCAGAAGGTTATGTTATGAATGAGGAGACAACTAGAGATATTCTTGCTTGTAAGGATAGAGATGATCTAGAGAAATTATTATGCAAGTATAAAGAAAAATCTCTGAATGCTAGGATGAAATGTGATCCTAAGTTTGCTACCTCACCTATCTTTATTGATGATAAGGATTATGAATTCTCTGTCGACCCAGAGTTAATCACTTTGGTTGAATATGATCCTTTCCATGGTTATGAAACTGAAACTGTTGTGGCACATCTTACTATGTTGAATGACATAGCCACCCTTTTTACTCATGATGAGAAGACTCACTATTACTTTATTCTCAAATTATTTCCTTTCTCATTAAAGGGTGATGCTAAAGCTTGGTACAATACTCTTGCTCCTGGTTGTGTGCGTAGTCCCCAGGATATGATTTATTACTTCTCTGAAAAATGTTTCCCTGCTCATAAGAAACAAGCTGCCTTACAGGAAATATTTAACTTTGTGCAAAACTAAGGAAGAGAGTCTCCCACAAGCTTGGGGGAGGCTTTGCAAGTTACTTAACGCTTTGCCTGATCATCCTCTTAAGAAAAATGAAATACTTGATATCATCTATAATGGACAAACCGATGCTTCTAGGGACTTCCTAGATAGTTGTGCTGGCTGTGTTTTCAGGGAATGCACTGTTGGACAAGCTGAAGAATTATTAAATAACATATTAAAAAATTATTATGATTGGACTCTTCCTGAACCACCGCCTAGACCCACTCTGAAGAAGAGGGGTATATTATATCTCAGTCCTGAAGATATGCAAGAGGCAAAGAAATCTATGAAGAAGAAAGGAATTAAAGCTGAGGATGTTAAAAAATTAGCTCCTATTGAAGAAATACATGGGCTTAATACACCACCAATGCCTAAGGTGGTAGAGGTAAATTCTTTAACGAAGTTCAATGATAATGACAATCCTCACAATATGCACCCTAGCCAATGCCTTTATGAGTTTCAAAACTACATTAGAAAACAAGATCACTTCAATGCAAATGTTATGAAACAATTGAAATACAATTCTGATATGATTGCTCGCTTGAGTGACTTGTTATTTAGAATCTCAAATGATGTTAGAGGTGTTGAAAAACATGCTTCTATGGTTCAAACTCAGCAAGAACAAGTTGCTAAATCACAAAGAGAATTGCTTGATGAAATGAATCATAATATGCATGACTTTGCTGTTAGAGTTGCAACTAGAGGAGGTAAAATGACTCAGGAACCACTTTATCCGGAGGGTCACCCAAAAAGAATTGAACAAGATTCACAAAGAGTAAACATTGATGCACCTAGTCCTTCTAGAAAGAAAAAGAAAAAGAAAAATGATAGGACTTTGCATGCTGCTAGTGAACCTAAAATAGAAAAACCTCCTGATAATGATAATGATACTTCTATCTCTGATGCTGAAACTCAATCTGGTAATGAACACTCACCTAGTGATAATGAAAAAGATAATGCTGATGTTCATGAAGACACTCAACCAAATGAAAAAGAACCCAATAATGATGTTGAGATAGAACCACCTGTTGATCTTGATAACCCACAACCTAAGAATAAAAGGTATTATAAAAGAGACTTCATTGCTAGAAAACACGGTAAAGAAAGAGAACCGTGGGTTAAAAAACCTATGCCTTTTCCACCCAAGTCAACTAAAAAGAAAGATGATGAAGAATTTGAACACTTTGCTGAAATGCTGAGGCCAGTCTTTTTGCATACTCGCTTGACTGATATCTTAAAAATGCCTCCTTATGCAAAGTATATGAAAGACATCATCACAAATAAGAGAAAAATACCGGAAGCTGAAATCTCCACTATGCTTGCTAATTATACTTTTAAGGATGGAGTACCTAAAAAACTTGGAGATCCGGGAATACCAACTATACCTTGCTCCATCAAAAAGAATTATGTGAAAACTGCTTTGTGTGATTTAGGAGCTGGTGTTACTGTTATGCCTTTCTCTTTATATAAAAGACTTGATTTGAATATACTCACACCTACTGAAATATCTTTGCAAATGGCTGACAAATCAACTGCCATATCTATGGTATTTGTGAGGATTTGCCTGTTGTTGTTGCTAATGTTACTATTTTGACTGACTTTGTTATACTTGAGATGCCCGAGGACGACAACATGTCGATTATCCTTGGTAGACCCTTCTTGAATAATGCAGGGGCTGTTATTCATTGCAATAAAAGCAAGGTCACTTTTCATATTAATGGTAATGAGCATACGGTGCAATTTCCGAAGAAAAAATTCCAAGTGAATGGTATTAATGTTATTGAAAAATCTCCGACAATCACTATTGGAAGTTTTCAAATACCTCTACCTACTGCCAAAAAGAAATATGAAATGCTTATTGTTGGGGACATTCATATCCCCATTGAGGTAACTTAGTGATTTACGAAAGTTCTTCGGTTTCATGCTAATCGAAAGTGGTTGTTAATAAGACTTGATCAACCTTATTAATGGATCATTTTTTAGCGGTATGAAGTTAATGGATTTAGTAAGCACTACCTTCTGTCCTTACTTTTTGTTTTCTATTTTTATTAGTTAAATAAATTAAAATGCCATGTTTTGTCTGTTTTCTGAATTCCCCGTGCAATAAAAAATGACCCAAACATAAAAGTTCTCAAAATGCTCTGGAAATTTTATATGATTTTTCTGAATATTTCTGAATTTCTGATGCAAATAATATCAGAGGGAGGTGCACCAGGTGGGCACAACCCACCTGGGCGCGCTAGGACCCCCAGGCGCGCCCTGGTGGGTTGTGGTCCCCACGTGGGCCCCCTCACTTACCTCTTCATCCCACATCATCACTTACCTCCCAAAAAAATCTCCATTGCTCTCTCTCCAGTGTTCTTGCTCTCAAACCCGCGGATTTCGATCTCTTTACTCGAAGCTCTGTTTCCGAAACTGTTTCGGGGGATTGTTGCTTGATATGTGACTCCACCGTTTGTCCAATTAGTTTTTGTTTTAGTGGTTTATATTTTGAATAATTAGCTACTCTTGGTGCTGCTTTAGATGAGCTTGCATGTTGAATTCTTAGAGTTCTAAGTAGTTTGAATGCTTGCTATGGCCTCTATATATCCCTATGAGTAGTTGGTATCATTTTTGTGAAGTTTTGTTGAGAAAATTTTGTGGGCTAATAAATTTCAGAACTTTGTTCATAGGAAAACCATGAATATCTTTAGGAAGTTTGGCTCTAATAAGAACTCCAAGGGTGTTATTGGAGAGTCATCTGATAGTGATCTCCATCCTTGGAGGTTGGCAGAAGTACGACCGTGTGAATGGCCGCATACCCCGTTCCTGGAAGAGGTTGGAATCCTTCAAGAGTTCACACAATATGCTGCTAATGCCGGCCTCACTGACTTCATCGCAGATGAGTGTGACCAGCATCAAATCCTCATAGACATCTTTGTTCAAAGTTTTACTTTCCTGCCTAGTAATAATCCTCCTGAAGTGAGCTTTTATTTATATGCTGAAAACCATCAGATACGACTTACTGAATTTTGTGAGATATGCATGATCCCTTCTGATGGGAGCTTAGCCAAGCCTTGGCCGGCTGGGTTTGAGGCCTTTTATCGCACTTTGACAGTGGGAGATGAGAGAGGGGTGTCAACTACCACCGCCGCTAGCATACACTTTCCTGTCGTACATTATTTTGCTTTATTTTTTGCTAAGTGCTTGCTTGCTAGAGAGAAAGTACGTGCGCTCAATGCACCAGACTTTGCTGTTTTACGTCGTGCATTAGAGGGCGAGAACACTTATAGCTTGGGGGCTATTGTGGCTCGTCGCCTCCATCTTAATAAATCCCAGGGTAAAATACATGGTGGGATTTTTGCTACTCAGTTGGTGGCCCACTTTAATGTTGAGATACACCCTCATGATTACCCTCTCAACAAGGTTTACTTAGACCGCGCAGCCATGGAACACCATGATTTTCTTGCATTAGACTATCCTAATATCCCTATTCCTCATAACCTGGTTTTTAGCATTAAAACTCGTGATATTATTCCATTGCTTGCACCTGCTTTGTTTGATTCTGTTGCTAGGGACGGATACCGGATTATGCCTGCGGACATCATCGCCTACCAGAACGCTCAGGCTGTTGCAGAGGTAGAGGAGGAGCCTCAGCAGTGGGATGAGTGGATGCCCACTCCTCAGCAGCCCTACTACTATCCAGGCTACTGATCAACTACCAAGTTTGGTCAAAAGCCTAAGCTTGGGGGAGTACGTGTATCTCACCGACATTACATTCATGTCCACTTATTTCTCTTTGTCGATGTTCACACTTTTTCGTTGTATCATCCATGCTTAGATTTATTTTCTTGCTTTCTTCTTGTGTGTTTGAAAAACTTTAGAAAAACCAAAAAAATTAGTTGTAGTAGTTTACTTTCTATGCACGCTTAGTAGTAATATTAAAAAACAAAAAGATGTCCTTGTTCTTCTTTTGCTTATTGGGAGCTTTCCCGTGTAAATAGCTTTTCTCGTTTTTGCTTTTCCCTTTTATTTCCTTGTTCAAGAAAACCAAAAACTCCAAAAATATTTCAGTGTGTTTCTTTGAATTTCTTTTCTTTTTACTCGAGTTGTACCGATGAGAAGACCACGATGAAAATGTTGAGTGGCTCTCATATGAATAATTGTTGAACTAAAGAGCACATTTTACCTTGTCTTCTCCTATTGAATAAAATGTTTGCAGATTCGAGCTTAGTCCATGACACTCTTGCACTATTATTATTTTCATATCGTTCGGTCGTGCAAGTGAAAGGCAATAATGACGATATTCAATGAACTGGCCGTGGCAGAGAGAAACTGGTATGAACTAGACTTGTTCTGTTTGTGTAAATATGTTTAACCTAGTATCCATGATTCAGCCTTTATGATTAAACATGTTTGCAATGACAATTAGAGATTACAGTTTCTCATGCCATGCATAAGTATGAGTGGATAATGATTTATCATGGATATCAACATTGCGTTAAAATGATTGTGATGTAGTATGATGATATGGTATCCTCCTCTGAATGTTCAAGTGGCTTGACTTGGCACATGTTCATGCATGTAGTTGAATCAAAACCAACATAGCCTCTATGCTATTTATGTTCATGGTGTTCATATCCTACTCATGCTAGTGTCCAATGTTACTTATGCATAATGTATATTTATGACCGTTGTTGCTCTCTAGCTGGCCGCTTCTCCATCTAATTGCTAGCCTTCGCCTATACTAAGTGGGAATTCTGCTTGTACATCAAAAACCCTGAACCCAAAGTTATTCCAGATGAGTCCACCATACCTACCTATATGCGGTATTACCCTGTCGTCCTAAGTAAATTTGCATGTGCCACCTCTAAAAACTTCTAAATAAATATCCTTTTTGTGTGCCTGGATTGTTCATGGAACGACAGGAGGTGGTCGGTATCTTCCATGCTAAGCGGGTTATTCTCAGGTCGAGTGTTTATACACTCGCCATCGCACGAGAAAAGGGCGGTAATAGGGATGCCCAGTCCCAAACCGCAAACTGAAACATAGTTAATCTCTTAAATAATTAAACAAAAACTACCAATGGAGTCAAAACCTTTACTTTTATCGCTTGGGAACCCCCACTAGCGTGCTTAGCATGGAAGATATTGATAACTGATAGTCGTGAAGTAAATGAGAAGGGTGCATGTCCCAAAATATCAATTATCTCTGTTTTAAAACTTGAGCTCTGGCACCTCTGCAAATCACTGCTTCCCTCTGCGAAGGGACTATCTATTTAGTTTTATGTGGTGTCATCACCTTCTAAAACAAGCGCTAGAACCTGAGAGCACAGCTGTCATGACTTATGCATTGTGTGTGGCTAATGTTGGGTGCATCATGACTGGATCTTTTCTACCATGAATTACAATGTTTAGTCGCTGCTTGAACTTTGGAGGTGCTCTGCATTTATGTTTTGCGGTCTTAGAAAGGGCTAGCGAGATACCCCTATTGTCATATTATATCATGGTTGTTTTGACAACGTGTTGCCGTTTGAGATACCTTATTATTACTCGCTAGCTGATTATGTCATTGATATGAGTCATTATAATCTTTAAGAGTTATTGTCGGCATGGTTAGTTATAATGTTGGGTGAAAACCTGGGTGTTGTTTAAGCTTATTTATGCAAACAAGAGCAAAAGAGTTCGTAAAAGTTTTTATTTTTCACTTTCAGTTCATCAAATGAATTGCTTGAGGAGTTGATATGTCTCCAACGTACCTACTTTTCCTAACGCTTTTCCACTTGTTTTGGACTCTAATTTGCATGATTTGAATGAAACTAACCCCCGACTGACGCTGTCTTCAGCAGAACTACCATGGTGTTGTTTCTGTGCAGAAATAAAAGTTCTCGGAATGCAACAAAACTTTGTGAGGAATTTGTATGTGATAAATAAGAATTTCTAGAGCCAAGACCTACCGGAGAGGGGCCCCTGGGTGGGAACAACCCACCAGGGCGCGCCCCCCTCTCCTGGCACGCCCAGGTGGGGACCCTGAAACCGTTGCTATAGAATCCTGTTTTTCAGAAAAAAATCAGGGAGAAAGAATTATCGTGATCCACGAGACAAAGCCGCCGTCACCTCCTGTTCTTCATCGGGAGGCCAGATTTGGAGTCTGTTTGGGGCTCCGGAGAGGGGGATCTTCGTTCTTCATCATCACCAACCCTTCTCCATCGCGAATTCCATGATGCTCCCCACCGGGAGTGAGTAATTCCTTCATAGGCTCGCTGGTCAGTGAGGAGTTGGATGAGATTCATCATGTAATCAAGTTAGTTTTGTTAGGGCTTGATCCCTAGTATCCACTATGTTCTAAGATTGATGTTGCTATGACTTTGCCATGCTTAATGCTTGTCACTTTGGCCCGGGTGCCATGAACTCAGATCTGAACCATTTATGTTATCATATTTATATCCATGTTTTAGATCCGATCTTGCAAGTTATAGTCACCTACTACGTGTTATGATCCCGTAACCTCGGAGTGACAGAAACCGAGACTTCTTCCGGTGATGACCGTAGTTTGAGGAGTTCATGTATTCACTATGTGTTAATGCTTTGTTCCGGTTCTCTATTAAAAGGAGGCCTTAATATCCCTTAGTTTCCAATATGGACTCCACTGCCACGGGAGGGGTAGGACAAAAGATGTCATGCAAGTCCTTTCCATAAGCACGTATGACTATTTACAGAATACATGCCTGCATTATATTGATGAACTAGAGCTAGTGCCGTATCGCCCTAGGTTATAACTATCTCATGATGAATATCATCCAACAAATTACTGATCCAATGCCTACGAATTTATCTTATATTGTTTCTGCTAAGTTACTAATGCTATCATCACTGTTACACTTGCTACAAAATTACTGCTATCACTATTACTATTACCGTTGCTGTTGTAACTACTATCAAAACTATCATATTACTTTGCTACTAATCACTTTGCTGCAGATAATTAATCTTCAGCTGTGGTTGAATTGACAACTCAGCTGCTAATACCTTCAAATATTCTTTGGCTCCCCTTGTGTCAAATCTATAAATTTGGGTTGAATACTCTACCCTCGAAAACTGTTGCGATCCCCTATACTTGTGGGTTATTAGTGACGATCTCCACGCCATCAAGTACCTCCCACTAAAACTAAAGGGACAAGCATGACGCTGGCTAAACAACCTCCCAGAGAACTCCATTGGCAGCTGGGAAGATTTGGAGGATGTCTTTCGAGACAACTTCCAGGGTACCTATGTTTGGCCCCCGAATGGCGATGACCTTAGTTATATAGTCCAGCAACTCGGAGAGTCAGCCGGCAAACTCTGGACTAGGTTCTTAATTAAAAAGAACCAAATCATCGACTGTCCAGACGCCGAAGCCCTCGCGGCCTTTAAACATAGTGTCCGCGTCGAATGGCTCACCCGGCACCTCGGACAGGAAAAGCCGAAGTCTATGGCAGCTCTTACCACACTCATGACTCGCTTCTGCGCGGGCGAAGAAAGCTGGTTGGCTTGTAGAAGCAACAGTACCAGCAACCCTGGCACCTCAGAACCCAGGGATGGCAATGGTAGGCCACGACGCAACGAACATAAGCGTCGGAACAACAATGAAGAAACTAAAGACACGACAGTTAACGCTGGATTCAGCGGCTCTAAATCTGGTCAGCGGAAGAAGCCATTCAAAGGAAATAAAGACGGTCCATCTAATTTGGACAAAATACTCGATCGGCCTTGCTAGATTCATGGCATCCCTGACAAGCCTGCCAATTATTCCAACAGAAACTGTTGGGTCTTCAAACAGGACGGTAAGTTAAATACCGAACATAAGGGGAAAGGGCCGCCCAGCAAGGACGATGAGGAGCCCTGCCCACCAAACACTGGGGGACAAAAGAAATTTCCCTCTGAGGTGAAAACAGTGAATATGATCTATGTCACTCATATCCCTAGGAGGGAGCGCAAACACGCGTTGAGGGACATTTATGCCGTAGATCCTGTCGCCCCTAAATTCAACCCGTGGTTGGCTTGTCCGATCACCTTCGATCGCAGGGACCACCCGACCAGTATCCGTCATGGAGGTTCGGCAGCTCTGGTCCTCGATCCAATTATCGATGGATTCCATCTCACTCGAGTCCTTATGGACGGCGGCAACAGTCTTAACCTGATTTATCAAGACACTGTTCGTAAAATGGGGATTGACCCATCAAGAATCAAGCCTAGTAACACCACCTTTAAAGGAGTGATACCCGGCGTCGAAGCGCGCTGCACGGGTTCATTAACATTGGAAGTAGTCTTCGGTTCGCCAGACAACTTCCGAAGCGAATACTTGATCTTCGACATCGTCCCCTTCTGTAGTGGTTATCACGCACTGCTCGGACAAACCGCCTTCGCTCGCTTCAATGCAGTCTCACATTATGCTTACTTAAAGCTCAAAATGTCTAGACCCCGCGGCGTTATCACAGTCAATGGAAACGTGGAGCGCTCCCTCCACACTGAGGAGCATACCGCGACCCTTGCAGCTGAATTGCAGAGCGGCCTCCTTAGGCCGAACACCTCATCGGCCAACAAGCCCCCGTACACTGGTAAACGCATTCGGTCTAATCTGCATAACGACAGCTCGGTGAATTCAGAGCTAGACTAGCAGTCTCGCCTCCGCCGATTGCCACACACATACGCGACATATGTACCGCGTGTGCATAATTACGCACTCAAAATACCTTGGGAAACGAAGGAGGCACACACGGGCAAGGTCGATAGTGCGGCTCGACCCTATTCGACCTTAACCTTTCTTCTTTGATCCTTTTTTAGTTTTTTTCTTCATACTGCAGGTGCATTAAAACCTAGCTATTCCACGGTCATGCAAGGATTCTTACCGGGCCTGTTTTCGTATCGACGATCGTGGACCACTCATCTTAAAGGATCTTTTCCACAAAGGCGAAAGCGGCGTAGACGTGCGGCAGGGCATCAATGAGATCTTCAAGGCCATTTTTTCTTTAGGCCCCGTATACAGCTTTCCCTTGTATACAAACTTCAGCATGTAAAATAGTATGGGCACAATCTGTAATAGCACGTCTTGACGTATCAAACAGATTATAATGAAAACATTTTTTTACCAACCTTTGTTCGGTCTTGGTTCGTTTCATAATCTACATTCCTCTTTTGTGCTAAGATTGCCACATATACATTCTAGCACAGCTTCAATGCCAGGGGCTCTATTCGGCCACACATATTTTCAAAAAAGTCCGAACACTTTTAGAGTATACTTTGGCGTCCCGAATTTGGCATTATATGCATCAGCTCTGAATCATGTCTTTGGTCAGTAGTTGGGTTGCCCGGCTCCTGTGATTACTACCTTACGTTCCGCTTGTTCGGCTAGGGTAGTAAAGGGAGAACTACTGCGATTGTGTTTCTGGTTCGTTCGGTCAAACACCTCAGTAGAGAAAGCCGAAAACTAACTGTCATGATGCGGCGAGAGCTGGTAGGCGATTCCGCGACTTGTTATAAATCTCTTGCGATTTCTTCTGTATGATACGAAGGACTAGGCTTCGTTCGGTCACGCGTCTAAGGCATCCCAGTTCGGATAGCCGCACACGCACCAGTGGCTAGTACTTAGTCCCACTGTCAAACTCCTATGGCAAGTGAAAGTGATAAAATCGCATAGTCCGATTGCTTGGTTCGCTGTGCAGACACCTCCTTTACGGACCGAGACATTGGATAAGGTGTGATCGTGCGCTATTCTGAACACCCCCGTAGCATCTACGTGGGGGCTGAAGCCGATGACTGGTAAACTCTCAGTTTTGTGAATAGCCGCACAGGAGGAAATTAATTTCAGATAACGACATAAATATATTACAAAGCCTTGGTTCAAAAAACAATCTCTGGACAATCCGGATACATTTACTCGAATATAATATCCTTTGAGCATTGGCCCTCTACCAACTTGGCACCCTCCAGGACATCGTCGAAATATCGCTCCGGTTTACGGTGGTCCCCGCCTTCGGGTGGGCCCTCGGTCGCCACGACGGTGGCCTTCATCTCCGCCCAGTGCATCTTGACACGGGCAAAGGTCATCCGCGCACCCTCTATACACGTCGAGCGCTTTACAGCTTCGACTCGGGGCAGGGCGTCGGCGAGCTGCTTGACCAGACCGAAGTAGCTGCTAGGAATGGGTTTGACTGGCCACAGCCGGACTAGGATGTCCTTCATGGCCAAGCCGGACATCCTATGCAACTCCGCCAGCTGCATCATCTGGTTGTTCAACAGCGCTAGACGCTCCGATGCTAGGTACTGTGACCAGAAGAGCTTCTTCCTCGTTTTCCCCTCTTGGGCCCGGAAAAACTGCGTGGCGTCGACAACGCTCTTCGGAAGATCCGCAAAGGCGTCTGGAGAACTCCATAGTCGAGTGAGCAAGGCATAATTCTGACTGCCAAATTTACTCTACAAAAGAAAGGGCTTACCAGCCGCTATCTGTTCGGCCTGCTTGATCTCCTCGCGAGCCACCCGGGACTCAGTCCGCGCCTCCTTGGCCTCCTGGAGAGCCTTGGCGAGATCGACCCCTCTGGCCTTATTCTTCTCGTCCAAGGCCTCGCACTTGCCGCCAGCATCCTTGAGCTCTTGCTCCACTTCGGTCACCCGCTCCTCATACTGGCGGCAGGCGACCTGCTCGGCCTTTAACTCCGCAGCCGCTTTATCAGCGGCCGCTTTGCTCACCCGTGCCTGCTCCTTGGCTTGGGCGAGGGTGCTCTTCAAGGTCTCGACCTCGGCCGCACTACCTACAATAATGATTAGGGCAACGCACGAGATTAAAATCCGCATTGGAATATCACTTCAGGCGTGTAAATAATTTCACAAACATACCTTGTGCCTCATCGAACAACTTGTTAATGCGAATGATATCATCATCGGCCAGCTTCTGCTTTCGCTGGAGTTTGGACACTTCAGCGGCCTGGGCGGTCGCCGCTAGCAGGGAAGCCTGTTTACCAATAGACCAGCATGTTACCTGCTGCGATTATTATTTGATCCTCTGTTCGGCCGTTTTTTCAAAACTGAACAGAGTCTCAGGGGCTACTACCTATGCACAGGCATATTTTTCATATGACAAGCGGCTAAGAATATTACATCGCATACCTCGAAGCCTATCAGCAGGCAGGTGAAGGCTTCGTTCAGCCTGCTCTTGGCAGACTGAACCTTCTCAACCACCAGACCCATCAGGGTGCGGTGCTCCTCCACGATGGAAGCACGTCGCAGTGGCTCCATCAGAGTGTTCGGCGCCTCCAAATAAGTGGAGGTCGCCGCCGGAGTAGGCGCTCCTCCCTCCTTTGAAGGGGGTTGCTCACTTGATTCCAGAGCCACATGGGTCTCCGGGATGGTGTTCGACTGGGGGCCGGACTGGTCAGGGCCCGCGTCGTCAGTCTCCATGGGGGTTGCACCTCCCATGTCCTCGGCAGCCGAGGCATTACCCTCTGGCGCCGTCTTTTCGGCCTCCCACACCTCACCATGGCCCGGAGAGGCCCTTTGGGACAACACTTCGGTGTCGTCCGCGGTGGTTGGCGGAGAGGCTCGTGGAGGCCTCTCACTCTTCACCATCTCTGGTGCTAGAGAGTTCCCCTCAGATGATGATGGTTGGGGGAGGTCGCAGGCCGGACTGAAACACACAATATGATATGTTATACTACAATCATAAAAGACCGGATATATGTAAAGCATCCTTGGATACTTACGATACGGCCAGGGGCTTCCCCTGGGGCGCCGCTCGGGGATGGCTTCGGCATCCGAATCCGAGCCGTCCGAGAGGGATATCTTCCCCCTCTTGGACGCCTCAGCCTCTGGGTCCACGGAGGCCACCCTTTTCTTCTTCCTCCCCTTAAGGGAGGAATCGCTTTCTGCCTCCTCCTCCTCTTCGTCTTCATCTCCCTCGTGGGAGGATGGAGCTTCGGTCTCTCTGGACACAGCATCCGAAGTACCTTTACGGCGGAGGCCACCTTTGGCCTCCTTGATTTTCTTCTTGGCCTTCTTCTCCGGCGCCTGATACCGCGCCGGGACTAGCACCCTCGTTAGCAGAGGAATGGCCGGGTCTTCGGGTAGAAGAGTCGGACACTTGATTCGCTCCGCCTTCTTTGTCCAGCCCTGAATGAGGGATGGAAGGCTCAACATACCCTTTGATTTGTGAACTAAAGTTATGTTCGGAAACTAAATGCTTACCGGGGTGGCCGGATGAGTGCTGTCGAGGCCGATACCGTCGGTATTCTCCGGCCACGTCTTCTGGGCCTTGAAGAGCAGCTTCCAGATCTCTTCGTGCATTGTGCCAAAGAATCACTTCAGGGTTCGCGGCCCTTCCGGGTTGAACTCCCACATATGGAGAGAGCGGTGCTGGCAGGGGAGAATCTGGCGGAAGAGCATCACCTGGATCACGTCAGTGAGGCTGGTGTTCTTCTCTATCATGTTTTTGATGCGCTTCTGCAGCATCATCACTTCGTCGGTCGACCCCCAGTCCAGACCCTTGTTGGTCCATGACGCGAGCCGCATAGGGGGTCCGGATCTAAACTCAGGAGTGGCCGCCCATGTGGCGCCATGAGGTTCGGTGATGTAGAACCACTCCTGTTGCCAAACTTTGACATTCTCCACAAAGACCCCTTTGGGCCAGGTGGTGTTGGGGAGCTTGCTCACCATGGCGCCGTCGCAGTCCGCGTGCTGCCCGTCAACCACCTTCGGCTTCACGTTGAAGACCTTGAGCCATAGGCCGAAGTGTGGGGGGATGCGGAGGAGCGCCTCGCACACGACGATAAATGCCGAGATGTGGAGGAACGAATTTGGGGCTATATCGTGGAAATCTAGCCCGTAATAGAACATGAGGCCGCGGACAAAGGGGTGGAGGGGAAACCCTAGTCCGCGGAGGAAGTGGGGGATAAACATCACTCTTTCGCCGGGCTCCGTTGTGGGAATGACTTGCTTTTTGGCAGAGAGCCTGTGTGCGACGTCCGCAGTCAGGTACCCCGCCTCCCGGAGCTCCTTGATGTCCTTCTCCATGACGGAGGAGGCCACCCACTTGCCCCCAGAGCTGGATCCAGACATGGCCGGAGGGGTTTGCGGCGGTGGGAAAGATTGAAGCTTGGGCGCTGGAGCTTGAGGATGGGAAAACAGAGGATGGAAGAAGGCATGGGGTAAAAAGATGGATCTTTATCCACTTATATAGGCAGTGAATATCAAGCGCCCCACCACCAGCCTTAAAACTCGCCTGTACCCAAGGGGTCGTGCGAATGGCAAGGTTAGATTACCCAAACCCGTATTGATGAGGATCCCGCAATAAGCGGACATGATATCTGTTTCGACAAGACGTATCAATAGAGGCCGCACCTCGAAACATGAAGAAAGAGGCCAAAAAGGGTTCAAAATGATAAAGAAGCCGGATGTAACGTTTTGCCGAAAAAGTTGTCAGTAGACATACCTTATTTTGATTAAGTATTGTGCCCTTGTGGTTGAAGGTTGTGACTGTTATACAGAGCCGGATACAGTTCTCTTATTCAGAAGAATACCTTGAAGTATTCGGAGGAGGAACCCACCTTTCAATGCCGAAGACAATCTGCGTACCGAACACATCGTCATCGAAAGACTGGTTCACGGGCTACTGAGGGAGTCCTGGGTTATGGGGTCCTCTGGTGTCCAGGCTGTGTGATATGGGCCGGACTGATGGGCCGTGATGAGGACATGACTACCTTGGATACAACCAAAAATATTGCATACATGTATATTTGTCAGGTGATTTCTAGTGCAAACTATTCAATAATCTATTTATGTTATCCAGAACAAAAATACTTCACACACTTTTGTGTTTTGTCTAATTGCAGGTGTGTGGGACATTTGTACAATCCACATATGAAGATAAGGCAAAATGAGAAGTTTAGGTTCTGTTCAAAAAGTCCTCTCAGGTCACTTTTGGGCCAAGAGAAGATAGAGTCCAAGTCTCTAACGTTCTGAATTCAGATTCGGACTGCACAGACATACCTGACTCAAAACGTCAACAACTTTTTCATACGGACTCCGAATTGGGTGATTCTATTTTTGTTGGAAAGTATATTTCGTCCTCTTTCCAACCCAATTGGATTCATCTTTAAATTCGTCCGGAGCGTTGAGATATGGACGAAACAATCTGACGCTGCAGCAAAATCCGAGTCAAACAACAAGTCCAAAGGTGTTGCATCACCTCCACTTGGGCCCATGAGCCTTGTACGACCTAGGGTTGGTTTTGGGCTGCCTTGGGACGTCCTCCCACCTCCTTGGCCGCCACCCCTTGCTCCTATATAAGTAGATCCATCTATTAGCTTTTTCCTTGGGTTTTGTTTAGATTAAAAGTTCTCCATAGCTGCAACTTCGCGTACTTCGTTTGTGTTCAACGACCAGACCAAGGCGTCACAGAACCCCACCTTCATTAATAAAGCTTTCCTATTATATTCGCAATATCCAGATTGCAATCTTAGTTTCTTGCTTGTTCTTCGTTTGCTTGCAGGAAACAGGCCCTCGTGGTCAGGTTGATCGTGCTCCGGCGTGGTCAATAACCCTCAGAAGTTGGTTTAGCGATTGCTAAGGCGCGACGTCTCGCACGTTCGTAGTCGGATCATCAAGGTTGACTCCCACACAAAACGATAGCCACCATCTCATCGAAAAATCGGGACACCTTTGCCTCTATCAAGTGGTATCAGTTTTCAGGTTGATCGGTGAGAATTTTCAGTTTTTACTAGATTAGATTTATTTCTTACCTATTGTCCAAGAAAAAGCCACAAAAAAGTTAGATCTATTCATCCTTTGTTCAAGCCAGTCTGAGCCTTTGCAATTTTCTTTTCATTGCTTGCATAGTTGAATTATCGGTTGCATCATCGTGTCGAGTTGCTGGTCTTAGTGTCTAGTTCGTTTAGAGTTTCGAGTTATGTTCACATTAGTCACGCCGCCGCTGCATCGTTATCCCTTCCGTTGTCCACCACACCATCCATCAATTTCCACCACGTGCTACCCATAGTTCATTGTCATAATCATAGTTGAGATTGTTCACATCATCGCTTGATCCATCTGCATCTTATCTAGTTTGTTTTGGAAAGAGGGAGAGAGCAAAAAAAGACAGAGAAAAAAAGTGTGAAAAAAGGGAGAAAAAAGAGAGAAAAAAGAAAAAAAAGTCAGAGAAAAAAAAGAGAGAAAGATAAAGAAAAAAGTGCGAGGAAAAAAAGAGATAAGAAAAAAAACAAAATTCGGATCTATCTAGACTCAATCTCGTAGTTGAATTCTGATTGGAATCTGTTTTTTGCACTGTTCAGTAAAACAGGCATAACTTCCTCATACGAAGTCAGTGTTGGCTCCACGAGTACTCAAATGAAAGCTAGCGACGAGCCGCATCTAAATAGTTGCAGAGGCTAGTTTACTATTTGACACTTCAAAATTGGCTTCTAAATAGGTCTTTTTGCCCTCCGAAGTTTGCGGACACAGCTTATTCTAGTTTTTCAGGCCAGTTTTAGAATTCTTTGACTCCTCATATCAATTCGGAATTGAGTGATTCTTTTTGCATTGAAAAGCTTGAGTTAGTAGCATTCTTTGAAAAAAGTTATCAGAAAATTGGCTCAAACTTTTCAAGAGGAAAGTTGGAGAGAGAGTTGTTGTATATCCTGCTTGGCAGTTGTTTTTCATCATTATCTTTACTGCCCGTTGTGATCTTCACTTATATCCTCTGTCCAGAGCTACTTAGTATGCTTCATTGATGCTAGTTGTGCTACGCCGTGACCTCATTAGTTTTCTAGGCTCGCGTCTCTAGTCCGGTCTAGCCTAGGACCAGCACAGTACCGTCGTTGAGCGTTTATTCAACATTGCATCTCTGAATTGATTATTGCTAATATTTTGCTACCATATATAGCCAACCCAGTTCCACATATTTATGCACCGTGTATACGTACGTTCCCCTGGCAATCGCTTTACACAATCTTCAGAGTTATTTGACACCGCTGGTTGCCTGTCATCACCTGCTGCTTGCTAAGAACTTGTAAGATATTGATATTTGCTTTACTGTGAGCGCTTTACCACCACATCCTAGTAGTTCATAGGAACATTATTCTTGAATTTTGTTTCTTGTTTCTACTAATCATGATAGGATCTAGAGTCAATTCGTGGGGTTTGTCGATCGTGGGAGACGTGCCATCACCTATGCAAATACCACAACCGTCACGAGAGGTGCACAAACATCCAAATGCACATGATCAGGTTAATGTTTCTATACCACCATTTAATGGCCGTTTTAGACCTGCTTTATATATTGAATGGGAGTTTGACATAAATAATATATTTGCTTCCAATAATTTTGATGTACGTAAAAAAGTTAAGGTTGCGGTTGGTTCTTTCACTGGTTATGGTGTAGTTTGGTGGAGTGAATATTGTCGGTTACACCCTAGTGATATACCTACTACTTGGGATGATTTGAAACTTGGCATGCGACATACATTCGTTCCCGCTTATTATACTTGTGACATGATTATAAAGTTGCAACAATTAAAACAAGGTAGTGACACCGTAATGAAATATTATGATACTTTACAAACTACCTTGCTGCATTCCTCTTTGGAAGAAAGTGAAGAATATTTTATGGATAGATTTTGGGGAGGATTAAATCGTGACATTCAGGAGATACTAATTCATGAAGAGTGTTATCCTATAGACCATTTGTTTCATCTTGCTTGCAAAGCTGAACAGGAAATAAAACGACGTGTTGCCAACAATGAGAACAACCGCGAGATGCACATTCCAAGAGTTGATACGGTTGTCCCTTCAACTACTAGGCATACTATGACAACCACATCCGTTGTTGTGAGGACTACATCAGCTCCACCATGTGACACATCATCACCGAGAGTGCCTACATCATATGAGTTGATCATAAGAGGTAATGACAAAGGTACTAATCTTCCACCTCCACACGAGTATAATGAATGTCTTGTTAATTTAAGTGCACCATGCGGTGAGCTACCCACTACTTTGATCACACCAGCTACTTTAGAGGACTACGTTGATGATTTGACTTTGCCATGTGATCAAACAATTTTGAGTGAACCCATTGAATTAACTATCGATGCAAAAGAATCAAGTGAATCAGGGAATAAACCAGATTTGGATCAAATATGTTTGAAAATAATTGTGCCAATGTTTAACCATTTTGATATGACCTCTAATCTTGGTGATGGTTCATCAATGTTGGGATGGTTTAATGATAAGCATTGTCAATCTTTTGATATGAATAAGAGCTTCACTTATATGTGCAAACTGAGTTGCAATATTTTCATGCCTTTGAATTCTTGTGATAATATATTGGCTTTACATTTCACGACTTTTGAAGGGTGCTCTTGTATAACCGTGTCACATGTGCACCAAATGAGATCAGTAAAAATGGATGACATATACATATACAACGTGTACACCTTGTTTCTTTTGTTAGCCAGATTTCAGATTAAGCAACGCCGAGGACGGCTTTGTTTTCAAGAAGGGGAGGATGATGAGGACATGACTACCTTGGATACGACCAAAAATATTGCATACATGCATATTTGTCAGGTGATTTCTAGTGCAAACTATTCAATAATCTATTTATGTTATCCAGAACAAAAATACTTCACACACTTTTGTGTTTTGTCTAATTGCAGGTGTATGGGACATTTGTACAATCCACATATGAAGATAAGGCAAAAGGAGAAGTTTAGGTTCTGTTCAAAAAGTCCTCTCACGTCACTTTTGGGCCAAGAGAAGATAGAGTCAAAGTCTCTCACGTTCTGGATTCAGATTCGGACTGCACAGACATACCTGACTCAAAACGCCAACAACTTTTTCATACGGACTCCGAATTGGGTGATTCTTTTTTTGTTGGAAACTAGATTTCGTGCTCTTTCCAACCCAATTGGATTCACCTTTAAATTCGTCCGGAGCATTGAGTTATGGTCGAAACAATCTGACGTTGCACCAGAATCCGAGTCAAACAACAAGTCCAAAGGTGTTGCATCACCTCCACTTGGGCCCATGAGCCTTGTACGACCTAGGGTTGGTTTTAGGCTGCCTTGGGACATCCTCCCACCTCCTTGGCCTCCACCCCTTGCTCCTATATAAGTAGATCCATCTAGTAGCTTTTTCCTTGGGTTTTGTTTAGATTAAAAGTTCGTCATAGCTGCAACTTCGCGTACTTCGTTTGTGTTCAACGACCAGACCAAGGCGTCACAGAACCCCACCTTCATTAATAAAGCTTTCCTCTTATATTCGCAATATCTAGATTGCAATCTTAGTTTTTTGCTTGTTCTTTGTTTGCTCGTAGGAAACAGGCCCTCGTGGTCAGGTTGATCATGCTCCGGCGTGGTCAATAACCCTCGGAAGTTGGTTTAGCGATTGCAAAGGCGCGACGTCTCGCACGTAGTCGGATCGTCAAGGTCGACTCCCACAGAAAACGATAGCCACCATCTCATTGAAACATCGGGACACCTTTGCCTCTATCAGGCCGTGAAGATACAAGGTAGAAGTCCTTCCCCCGTGTCCCGCTGGGACTCTCCTTTACGTGGGCGGCAAGTTTGGCGTCCGGATGTATAGTTTCCTTTCTCTGTAAACTGACTCTGTACAACCCTAGGCCCCTCCAGTGTCTATATAAACCGGGGGGTTCAGTCGATAAAGGCTATCATAATTCATATAGGCTAGACAGCTAGGGTTTAGGCATTACGATCTTGAGGTAGATCAACTCTTGTAACCCCTATACTCATCAAAGTCAATCAAGCAGGAAGTAGGGTTTTACCTCCATTAAGAGGGACCGAACCTGGGTAAACATCATGTCCCCTTCGTCTCCTGTTACCTTTGATCCTTAGACGTACAGTACGGGACCCCCTACCCGGGATCGGCCGGTTTTGACACCGACAATGGGTCATATCAGTCATTTAATTTGACAGATATGACCCATCCTATCAGTTAATTTAACATCAACACAACTTCCCATCCAGTCACCCATCTGATGGCTGCTCCAGCCTGAGAACACTTAACTTGAGAGTTCTCTTACATGAGCTACTGGTGAAACAGCTAGTCCTTGCTGATATAGGATGCCTCTTCGCATCCTTATGGCGTATCCGGATGACCGCCTTCCCTCAATGGCCAATAGATGTTGTGTAGATAGAGCGTATCACATACGTCTTATTAGAAGCAATCGTCTGTGTTATTATCGGTCTTCGCACACATTTCTGATTACAGACCTGTTTGCCGCGTATCACACACATCTTGATATATTTAACCATTTCTGTTCTCTTGTCTCAACGCAAACAGTTCATCCAAGTGAACCGCATGCCGTATATCGCACACACCTTGATCTGGCTGACCGTTTCTTTTGTGTTGCCTAATCACAAACAGTTCATCCGAGTGAACCGTATGCTATATATCGCACACACCTTTATCTGGCTGCCCGTTTTTTTGTTCCTCCTGATCGCAAAGAATTAATTGAACTGAACCATATGCCCTGCATCACACACGCAACTAAAATTTGAACCGTGTTTGATGCATCCTCCATCGCAAACGTTTTGCAGCTTTTTTTGACGATCTTTTTACACCACCGTTTGTGATTATTGCATCGCACACAGTTTCGTCAAAGGGACTCTGATCGTAGTGTCGCGTTAGCAGCATCCTGCAGTAGTGACGCCAAAATCGGTGAAATATTTCTGCATCTCACTAATGCATATAAAGAATATGGTATGGACTTTCCGCTATATCATTACAATATAAGTCATGCTTATCTTGGTACGCGATGCAAAGCATATAAAATTGGAGCTTTCTAGTAACACACTAAGTTCGGATAGCCCAAGAAATGTTGTTCATTTGATCCGTCAATCATTTCACCGAGTATAGTCCGGTTGCTTCGCCCACGAACTACACTCGGCGGGGGGCATTTGTTTGATGATTTTTTGCATGCACTAAGTCAATTATTTGTATGAGCCGTGGTGGACTGGCATCCAAATAAATACGAGGGTGTATGTGAGAAAAATAAAGCTTTTTATTTAGCAAAGTGCTACCATATGACGTGTGGGTCCCATGCATAGCCAAAAATTATGAAAAAAAATAATATATTCAATATTATACTCTATTGGTAGATTTCATCATGTACTCCCTCTGTTCCTTTATCTAAGGTGTATTATTTTTGGCACGGTGACCAAGGCACATAATTATAGACGTGTTAGAACAAAATTACCCTTGTCAAATTTATTAGTTAGTGCCAAGTAAGTCAGTTAGTCCAGGAAACTAAAAGATACATACAATCGACATAGAGATAGTTTCCTTCTTTTTCTACAATGAGAGATACATCAGGAGAGATATACTTTCCTTTTCTTGGAGGGCTAACAAGGGAATTATGAGGAATTAGAAGAAATGCACCTTACATTCTGAAATTTTATCAGAAAACAAATACACCTTATATAAAGGAACGGAGGGGGTAGAATATAGTGGTACAAATAGATTGATGGTTTCCACTTTGGTTTAAGATAAATAATTATCAGAAGGGAGAAACATAGACGTACAAAGGTAGCTCAATTTGGAATCGGCGTGCATGTATGCGGCCACCTAGATTTGCTGCTATATATGAGTTGCATGTAATGTGACCGACCAGAACATGGCCCACGTACAGGGACTTTTTGGCTGAGTTTAATTGGCGTACAAGAAAGAAAGAAAGCTAGAAAAGGAAATAGACAACACGTAAACTTGGGATAGGCTCTGTTGCCATTTTAATCCCAGACGTTTTCCACCGCCGTGCTACACGACCGGCTCCTATATAAAGCGAGGTCACCTCTCGTTCGGGAGGTACGCACACGCATCACCGGCCGAAGCTCTTGCCTTCGTCAACCCACGCACACGCACGTTCTGCCGAAGTTCTCTCCTTCATCAACACACGCGCTCGCTGCGACATCGCCTCACGCACGCACGCCCCAAGACTCACGCAAACAGTTCCACCCATCAACCCACTACATCCATCAGGCCAGCACATCCGGCGACAACGCCGCAGAGAAGACCTCCACGCCGCAACTCTTCTCCAAGCACGCCGAAGCTCCACCGACATGTTGATCTTCCCGCCAACGGTTGGGTTTCATGGTAAGTTGTAAGATCCGATCGCAAGTTCAAATCCATGAGGAGAAAAGAAGCAAGTTTGTACTGATCTATGGTTCCGTAAAGACAAACAACAAATAAGTTGATCTTGCCCCAGCTTGATTTGTTCTATCTTACCGGCCTCAAGGCTGTGGCAAAAGCAAGTTCTACATCAGTACCTTGGCCGAGTATTGATGAGAAAAAGACCCATCCCATCAAAAGCAAGTTCTACATCAGTACTGTGGCCGGGTACTAACGAGCAAAAGGCATGTCCTACCAAGCGAAAAGTCTACATCAGTATCTTGGCCGAGTACTGACGAGAAGAAGGGCCTACATCAGTACAGTGGCCGGGTACTGACGAGCAAAAGGCTTGTTCCACCAAAGCAAATCCTACACCGGTTTCATGACGGGTGTTGGTGTGTTTGTCCCAAAACTTTACAATCCCATGGCAGGCGTTGATGTGTTTGTTCCAAAAACCCACATTAGTCCCTGGTAAATCATGATCATCACATGCGAGTGCCGACGAGGCCGGGTCACTATATTCCATCAATATGTCACAATCCCAAACAAGATGAGACACTTTGTTGCTGGGCACCGACGAGGCAAAAGCAACACATGCGTCCATGTTCTATGAATTCATGGTTACATGACTGGGCACCGACGAGGCGAAAGTCACCATCTTCATCAACAATTTCCGTTCCAATTCTGACATGACGATGGCGTATTGTGACTGGGTCCAGGCAAAACAAAGCCACCCGCACCTACACATTACCATGATCTATAACTTCTCTCCCCTACATCTTGCAAGTATCTTGATGAGAAAATTACACGAGGACGACCGCGCGCAGCTTAATCGGAGGTTTTCTGTAGGCTCGACCTGCAGATGTAATTAACCGGATGCATTGCAAGAGCAAAGCGCCGGGAATCAGCGGACTACACGCAATCTCTTCAAGTCAGATACTCCTTAAGCATAGTCGCATGAAGGAAAAATAGGCAAACTCCCATGGGAGCATGTAAACATTGATGTATTTGTACTCAGTACGATGATGAATAAAATACAGTGTTCTCATAATTTATTTCCACGTTTGTCATATATTTTGTTTTTGAAATAGGGAGAGGAGCAGAGGTGCTTTTGAAATGGAAAAGGAGAGGAGCGGCGCTGGTTTTGGATTGGAACGGGAGAGGAGTGGTCGGTTTTGAAATGGAAGAGGAGAGAAGAGGCGCTGGTTTTGTATTGGAACATGAGAGGAGCGGCGGTGGTTTTGAAATGGAAGAGGAGAGGAGCGGCACTGATTTTGGATTGGAACAGGAGAGGAGAGGGGGTGGTTTAAGAGTAGAGGAGCGGCGCTGGTCTTGGAAGTATTTTTTATTTTGAGTATTTTGGGTCAAAGTTTGACCACATACTGTATTTGACAAGCAAAATGTGAATGCATATCATCAAGAAATATATCGTTTGGTTCGTATCTGAATGTACTTTCAAATTATATTATTTTTGCAACGGTGTGCCATACGTGAGGGTGTAGTGCCAGCTGGAGCCATATGAGTGTTCGTTCTCCCACCGCAAGAGAGGCTGGATGGCGCGATGTCGCTTCCTCGGCGTTCTCCATGGTTACCTCGCCGCTCGCCTCGTTTCAACGGCGGCGGTAGGGTTTAATGTAAGCTTCGCATTAACCAAATCTTCCATCTGCTCATGCTTACAATTAGTGTGACGGATAATGAAAATCTTACGGGTAAGTGCTGGGTAGTCCTCCGACTCTCCGAGTACTATGCCAATCACCCTAAATAGCTCTGGACCAAAAACAAAGTTGTGACGGTGTGTACAAATAAAGAAAAATAGATTGGTGCTTCTTTCAGAAAAGAGTACTCCCTAGAAAAGTACCAATATAAGCTACTCCTATTTGATTATAGGATTTCCTGTTGTCGTCGTATTTTCGCGGGAGTGGCCAAGGGGCACCGCGTCACGGAAGATGCCACTGGGTGGCTTATCGTGGGTGGAGCAAGGCTACAGTGGAATATCCGGGACGGGTATGTGAATAGCATGCGGTGGTTTACCCAGGTTCGGAGCTCTCCGAAGAGATAATACCCCTACCCCTACATGTCTGTATATGAGGAATGTATTGCAATACAGAGTGCTCCTGGAGCTGCATTGGAGAACACAGAGGAGAGCCATGAGCTTCATGCCTTTGTGTGTGGCCGGGATGAGCATGCATGCTCTAGTGGCCAAGAGTGGCCGTGGTGGAATGTGCGGTGGTATGAGTGCATCCCCTTGAATGGATGGATGTGTGCTAGTATATATAGGTGTGGGCATGGGTGGCTTGAGATGTAAGCTACACATCTCAAGTCATGTGTAGCTTGAGAGCTATTCCCTCCGTCTACGAATAAGTGTACATATAGCTTTTGTCTTAAGTCAAAATTTTAAAATTTTAACCACCTTTTTAGGAAAAAGTAAAAACATTTATAACACCAAATTAGTATCACTAGATTCCTCTTGAAATATACTTTGATAATATATCAATTTTATGTCATATATGTTACTACTGTTTTCTGTAAAGTTGGTCAAAATTTTAAAACTTTGACCTAGAACAAAAGCTAGATGTACACTTATTCGCGGACGGAGGGAGCAGACTATGTTTTGTCAATGGGACATTTTATAAATCAATGCCCAGGGGACAAAGTACACTTTAGATTATGTCACACGTGACAAGTGAACAGTGTATGCTTTATCAGCAACAACGGTCGCGGTATGACCTCGTGGAGCAGGCCAGTTGGAGCAGCCGGACAGGGAGTAGGTTGGAGCAGCCGGGTGGCGAGTCGGCCGGGACAGCCGCACAGGGGGCCGTCTGGAGCGGCTGGGTGGCAAATTGGCCGGAGCAGCCTGACTAAGGGGCTTTGCTAGCCCCAATGTCTTGAAACGCCATCTCGCCATCTTGGGCCTACCCGGGGGTCATTCCCCCAACAATAGCCTCCGAGCCTCCGGGCAACTTGGAATTGTTGAGCGGAGGTTTTTTGGAGGTCGTCGATGTAGAAGATGCTGATGACGGCTGGCAGCAGACCGCAGTCGGCGCTGCTTGCTTCCAGTAGGGGCGCGCGAGCGCACCCGCCGGGTGTAGCCTCCGAGCCTCCGGGCAACTTGGAAAAGTTGGGCGAAGGGTCTTGTTGATGAAGTTGTTGATGAGAGCCGGCTGCGGGCGTGCAGCCGGAGCGGCTTGCTTCCAGCGGGGGCGCGCCGGCGCGCCTGCTGGGTGTATCCTCCGGGCGACTTGAAGAGTCGGGCGGAGGGTTTTCGCTGCTTTGTCTTGTCCCGTGAGGTCCGTGCCGCCTAACGGTCGTGGAAAACCACCAGGCACGGATGCCTGCTGGTGGGCGCGTGGTCCTGTGAGGCGCGGACGCAGCGTCCATCGACTGAAGCTGTTGGGCACGGCTGCGGGGTCCGCCGACTGATGCTGTTGGGCTCGGGCGCGGGGTCCGCCGACTGATGCCGTCAGGCATGGATGCGGGATCCACCGACTGATGCCGCCGGACGCGGACGCGGGGTCCGCCGACTGATGTTGTCGATGGAGCCAGCTGCCGGCGCGCAACTGGCGCGGCGTTTTCCGAGTGGGGGCGCGCAAGCGCACTCACTTGGTGTAGCCTTCAAGCCTCCGGGCGAGGAGGGGTTCCCCACGGAGATGATCGTGCAAAAAGACAAGGTTAGTCCGCGCAGATATATCAAATGTTTGCTTTTACCAATGCAAGTTTTATGAAGAGGGTGCCGACTCGATTTCGTCCGAGCCCCCTTCAATCTTTTTCATGTTCCCTCCGCTCTTTGGCTTGTGCTCTCACTAGCCGGACAGCCGCGTGACGGTCTGTGGCTGAGAGTGGGCCGCAGAGTGAATCGTACAGTACTCAGACTGGGAGCAGATTCGACCGAGCAGATACTCATAAAGCAAACAGTCGGGTCGCCCGAACCGTTTTTCTTCCCGGACGTTTTTCGTGTGGGGTGACCTCCAGCTTTTGCTCTTGCTAGCCGGGCAGCCGCGCTGCGGTCTGTAGCTGAGACGAAGAGTACGCCTTTGGTACCGTACACGCTACGAAGCCATCCGCGGGAATGAATGAATCCGGCCAAGCGGCCAGCCTCCGGGCCAACACTGGCTGGCGCCGGGGCGAACAGTAATGCAACTGTAATCAAGGCGGAGGTAGTCCCCGAGTGTTGCTCAGGTTTATTCAGGTTTGCGCGGTGCAAAATTATGCGGGTGAGATGCTCACATTGCCTTGACGCAGACGGGGAGGAGGTTTACGAAGACAGCCGACGCGGCTTGGCGCTCGCGGAGCCCCTCGTCACACCGGCTTGGTGTAGCCTTTGAGCCTCCGGGCACTCGAAGGGGTCCAGCCAGTCGAGTTCAACCGGCCAGGCGGCGGAGCGGGACGCAGCCGAGCCGGTTTGGCACAGCCGGCCATGCGGTAACGCGAACAGGGCGGGTCGCGGCTGGCCGTCCGAGTGGCGAAGTAGGCGGACGTCTTTTTCATTTCTTCTCTTTGGCTGGCTGTGGGCAGTTGGATGCAACTGTTTTTTTGGCAGCCGGATGCTACTTTGGCATCTAAGCAGCCGACCATTTTTTCTTTCTTTTACTGCCTGAGCATTCGGCAGGAGCGGGACGCGACTGGCACACCTAGCTGGCGGCCGGCACACCCAGCTGGCGGCCGGGATGCGGCAGCAGCAGACGGCCGGGCCACGGCTGGAGCCGGCGGGCGGGACGTGGCAGCTGTCGGCGGGAGGCCGGGATGCGGAGGGCCGGCTGGCGCGCGGAGCCGGCCGTCTGGGTGGCGGGTGATACGTCTCCAACGTATCTATAATTTATGAAGTATTCATGCTGTTATATTATCATTCTTTGAGTTTTATAATCATTTTATAGCAACTTTATATCATTTTTGGGACTAACCTATTGACCTAGTGCCCAGTGCCCGTTGCTGTTTTTTGTTTGTTTTTTACATCGTAGGAAATCAATATCAAATGGAGTCCAAACACCGCGAAACTTTTTGTGGATTTTTTATGGACTAGAAGACATCCAGTGATCCAGAGAAGCACCTGGGGGTGCCCCGAGGGGGCACAACCCACCAGGGCGCGCCTGGGGGCCCAGGCGCGCCCAGGTGGGTTGTACTCACCTCGGTGGCCTCCCGCACCCCCTCTTTGCACTATAAATCACCAAATATTCCAAAAACCCTCGGGGTTACCCTAGATCAGAAGTTTCGCCGCCGCAAGGCTTTGTAGCCACGAGAAACCAATCTAGACCCCGTTCTGGCACCCTGCCGGAGGGGGGAATCATCACCGGTGGCCATCTTCATCATCTCGGCGGCCACCACGATGAGGAGGGAGTAGTCCACCCACGGGGCTGAGGGTTTGTACCAGTAGCTCTGTGTTTAATCTCTCTCTCTCTCTCTCTCTCTCGTGTTCTTAAAATGTCACGATCTTGATGTATCACGGGCTTTGTTAACATAGTTGGATCATATGGTGTTTTCCCCTCTCTATCTTGTTGTGATGAATTGAGTTTTCCCTTTGAGATTTTGTTTTATCGGATTGAATACTTTTATGAATTTGAGAGCACTTGATATATGTCTTGCATATGAATACTCGTGGTGACAATGGGGTATCATATTGATTCACTTGATATAAGTTTTGGCACTCAACTCGCGAATTCCCGAGGTGACATTGGGGTAATCTACGCATAGGGCTTGATGCACGTTCTTGTCTTTGTTTCTCCGGTAGAAATCTTGGGGCACTCTTTGAGGTTCTTTGTGTTGGATTAAGCATTATGAATCTGAAATTATTTGGTGTTATTTTAGTACGAACTCTTGGATAGATTGATCGGAAAGAATAGCTTCGAGGTGGTTTCGTACCCTACACATGATTTCTGCTTATGTTCTCCGCTAGATAGGAACTTTGGAGTGATTCTTCATCGCACATTGAGGGATGGTTATATGATCCAATTATATTAGCATTGTTGGGAGATTGCACTAGCGAAAGTACGGACCTTAGGCCTCATTTTGAAGCATTGGAATACCATTTGTGCTCCATTTTATCAATTGCTACCTTGCTGTTTTTCATTGTTCCTATTACAAAAATCATTATCTACTATCATTACTACACTTGTTTCACCATCTCTTCAGCGAACTAGTGCACCTATACAAATTACCATTGTATTTGGTGTGTTGGGGACACAAAAGACTTTTTATTATTTGGTTGCAGGGTTGTTTGAGAGAGACCATCTTCATCCTACACCTCCCACGGATTGATAAACCTTAGGTCATCCACTTGAGGGAAAATTGCTACTGTCCTACAAAACTCTACGCTTGGAGGCCCAACACGTGTCTACAAGAATAAAGTTGCGTAGTAGACATCAAGCTCTTTTCTGGCGCCGTTGCCGGGGAGGTGAGTGCTTGAAGGTATATCTTTAGATCTTGCAATTTAATCTTTTAGTTTCTTGTTTTATCACTAGTTTGGTTCAGTAAAGAAAACTATAAAAGAAATGGACATTGGCTTACCTCAGGTTGTTCTTTATCTTTATAATGTCTATGTTGAGAATAAGGAGATTGGGTTACCTCAGATTGGAATATCCATGATGTTAATGTTGATTGTATTAGTCATGATAATGATGTCTCCTATAAGAATGTCAATTTTAGAGGAGTGAATTGGGAGTGCAATTGCACACCAAAAAGGGAAGATAGATTTTGTAACACGTATATATATTTAGAAACGAAAAAATTGCAAGAGAGGCTAGATGATTGTGCTGAAAGATTTAATTTTTTTCGCCATCCTTGTGAACTTTGCAATGAACGTGGTCTTTTAAATCTCCAATGCGATTTCTTTCATGATCAAATCGTGTCCAAAAATTGTGATAACTTGATTACCCTTGAGCATCATAAAGATCTTAGTCTTCTTTTGGGGTATGAAGAAATGAAACATATAACTAAGGGTATTTCAAAATTTAATCTCGAGAGATTTCTTGATTTTGATCTAGAGGAAATTTATATGTTTTTGTGCGGTAAATTGCATTGAGAATCCTTATATTGCCAACTATCTAAAGACAAGACAACAAACAGAATATGAAGAGAGTACTAATGAAAGGGAAAATATTTCCCAATACCCTCCTAGTGTTTATTATGGTGAATCAGGTAACGAGGAGGAGCTTCCTATCCAATCAATCTCTTCAACAAGAAGCTTGAAAAAATTAATTAAACCCACACATGGTGTGGTGAAGAAGAAGAAAATAAGAAAGAACAGAGGTAAAAAAAGGTATCTCCCCCTAATAATGTTGCTCCTATTACTGTTGTGCCTCATGAAATTGAATCAAAAACAATTGTGGAAGATGATGCTTATCAAGAATGTAAGACTTTGAGCCAAATACTCGGAAGTATCCAACCTGGGGTTTGTTACCGGTGAGGAGCTCATATGCCGTCTTGCCGAGTAGCTTGTGAAAATACAAGAGATTTGTTGCATGACAAGCTGTCTCAGCCGCTTCCGCCCAAAAGTGTTTTGGAGTCTTGTACTCATCAAGCATCGTTCTTGCCATCTCAATAAGAGTTCGATTCTTCCTCTCAACAACTCCATTTTGTTGAGGCATGTACGTAGCCGAGAACTCGTGTGAAATCCCTTCTTCGTCAAGAAAGGTGTCCACATTTGTGTTCTTGAACTCCGTTCCATTGTCGCTGCGAACCTTCTTGATCTTCACTTCAAATTGATTTTGGGCCTTCCTAGCGACGCTCTTGAAGATCTTTTGGACCTGATATTTATCATCAAGAAAGAACACCCACGTAAATCTTGAAAAATCATCAACTATAACTAGACCAAATGAGTTACCACCGAGACTCTTTTAGGCATTGGGACCAAAGAGATCCATATGAAGTAGCTCGAGCGGTCTTCTCGTGGTCATAATGTTCTTCACGGGGTGGCTTCCTCCAACTTGTTTTCCTGCTTGACAAGCACTACAAAGTCTATCCTTGTCAAATATAACATCTTTTACTCCAAGGATATGATCACCCTTAATAAGCTTATCAAGATTTCGCATGCCCACATGACCTAACCTTCTATGCCACAACCATCCTTTCGAAGATTTAGCAATAAAGCAAGTTCTAGGTTGAGCCTTTTTAGTGAAATCAACAATGTAAAGATCACCTCTACGGACACCGGTAAAGACCATTTTATGATTATCTCTACGAAACACTTGGCAATCTACTTCAGTAAATAGGATGTTGATACCAAAGTCAGCAAGTCTAGATACGGAAAGTAAATTCTAGCCAAGCGATTCAACAAGCATAACATTTTGTATGGAGCTATCATGTGAGATGATCACCTTACCAAGGCCAACCACCTTACCCTTTGAGTTATCACCGAAAGTGACATACTTTCGAGGGCTGTCGTTTTCAGCAACTCACGAAACATATCTTTGTCTCCGGTCATATGATCAGTACATACACTATAAAGGACCCATTCCTTTCCTCCAGCCATGTAGCCGCGAAGATTAGTCATAAGACCAAAGTGTTTCATCGCATCCTCAAGAACATAGTCACTATCATCATTCTCATCATAGTATCCATGTTCAACATTGTCATGTGATGGATCAATTCCTAGAGAGAGTGATTCATTAGAAGTATGACCGTAACAATGTTCATCTCTACGAATTCTAATGACATTGGAAATGATATTGCTAATAATTCCAACATCTCCTTTGGCACGCATGAGATCACGAAGCTCAAATAGACAATCATCAAACTTAGGATCACTAGTACTCATCCTATTCAAGGCAATAGACTTATGGAGAATCTCATCTAGATTTTTCAAGGAATAATTCGGGAATCGTTCGTCTAGAAATCTCCATATGGTGTAAGCACAATCTAGAGTAGGTAAGCTAGCAATCAATTTTTTAGGCAATCCTTTTACAATAAGATTGATAGTTCTAAGATTGTGAATCATGTCAAGATCCTCATCGGGTGTGGGATGCAAAGGATCAACAATGCGAGCACAAGGAGTAGTAATGTACTTGGTCAAATGATATTCATTGAAAATCTCAAGCATCTCATTTTTCCACTCATGAAAGTACTCTCCATCAAGTATAGGCACTCTATGTCTAAGACTCCCCAACGTAGACTCATCCATCTTCCTCCAAAGGTGTTTAAACCAAGGCAATGGAAACCAATGCTCTAATACCAATTGAAAGGATCGAGAAGACGTGTCTAGAGGGGGGGTGAATAGACTCTTAGCAAGAAAAGTTGCAGTTTTTAAATTCTTTAAGTTGAAGTGGAGTTTTAGCACAAGTTCAAACATTCACAATACATATCAAGCAAGCAGGACAAGAGTATATGAGCAGCGGAAAGTAAATCATGCAAGTTGCAAGAATGTAAAGGGATGGGATTGGAGTGTGCAAACGCAATTGGAGACACAGAGATTTTTTATCCGTGGTTCCGATAGGTGGTGCTATCGTACATCCACATTGATGGAGACTTCAACCCACGAAGGGTAATGGTTGCACGAGTCCACGGAGGGCTCGACCCACGAAGGGTCCACGAAGAAGCAACCTTGTCTATCCCACCATGGCCATCGCTCACGAAGGACATGCCTCACTAGGGTAGATCTTCACGAAGTAGGCGATCTCCTTGCCCGTACAAACTCCTTGGTTCAACTCCACAATCTTGACGGAGGCTCCCAAGTGACACCTAGCCAATCTAGGAGACACCACTCTCCAAAAGGTAATAGATGGTGTGTTGATGATGAACTCCTTGCTCTTGTGCTTCAAATGATAGTCTCCCCAACACTCAACTCTCTCTCATAGGATTGGATTCGGTAGAAAGATGATTTGAGTGGAAAGAAACTTGGGAAAGGCTAGAGATCAAGATTTTATGTGGTTGGAATGGAATATCTTGACCTCAACACAAGTGTAGGTGGTTCTCTCTCAGAAAATGTATGTTCGAAGTGTAGGCATGTTCTGATGGCTCTCTCTACGAATGAAGAGTGGGTGGAGGGGTATATATAGCCTCCACACAAAATCTAACCGTTACACACAAATCACCAAACTCGGTGGGACCGAATTATAAAACTCGGTCAGACCGATTCAGTCCAAAATGTGAACGTTAGGATTTCCGGTGGGACCGACATGATCAACTCGGTCGGACCGATGTGCTAGGGTTAGGGTAAAGCCTAATCTCGGTTGGACCGATTACAGAAACTCGGTGGGACCAATTTTTGTAATAGGCAAACAGAGAGTTGGCCAAGCAAACTCGGTGGGACCGATTTCATATTTTGGTGAGACCGAAATTAATGCAATAGGCAACAGAGAGTTTGCAAGCCCATCTCGGTGAGACCGAGATCCCATCGGTGAGACCGAATTGATTAGGGTTTCTGGCAGTGGCTATGTCAAGAGAACTCGGTGGCGCCGGATAGAAAGTTTCGGTGGGGCCGAGTTTGAGTTTTGGTTTGGGACATATGTGGATGTGAGAAAGTGGTTGAGGGCTTTGGAGCATATCACTAAGCACTTTGAGCAAGCAAGCCATTAAGCAACACCTCATCCCCTTTTCATAGTATTGGCTTTTCCTATGGACTCAATGTGATCTTGGATCACTAAAATAGAAAATGTAGAGTCCTGAGCTTTGAGCTTGAGCCAATCCTTTGTCCTTATCATCTTGAAGGGGTTCCACATCCTCTAGTCCACGCCACTCCATTGTTGAACTTATCTGAAACATACTAGATGAAAACATTAGTCCAAGAAGAAATATGTTGACATTAATTACCAAAATCACCCAGGGAGCACTTTTGCTTTCAGAGGGCGAGGCCGACAACGAGGGCGCGCCGCCCTGCACGGTCGCCCCGGGGGCATGTCAATGTTGAGCCCCCGAGCGCTACCGGAGAGACGACGCGACGCTGCGGTGATGATGATGAAGATGGTCTCGCTCGAACCGCGGTTCCAGCAGCAGTGGGCCCCACGGTGGGCGCCAACTGTCGTGGTATTTTCGCGGGAGTGGCCAAGGGGCACCGCGTCATGGTAGATGCCACTAGGTGGCTTATCGTGGGTGAAGCAAGGCTACAGTGGAATATCCGGGACGGGTATGCGAATAGAACGCGGTGGTTTCACCAGATTCGGGCCTCTCCGGAGAGATAATACCCATACTCCTGCATGTCTGTATATGAGGAATGTATCGCAGTACAGAGTGCTGGTGGAGCTGTATTGGAGAACACAGAGGAGAGCCATGGGCTTCATGCCTTGTTTGTGTGTGTGTGGCCGGGATGAGCATGCATGCTCTAGTGGCCTAGAGTGGCTGTGGTGGAGCGTGCGGCTGTATGAGTGCATCCCCCTCGATGGATGGATGTGTGCTAGTATATATAGGTGTGGGCATGGGTGGCTTGAGATGTAAGCTACAGGGAGTAGCTTACATCTCAAGCCATGTGTAGCTTGAGAGCTAGGCTATGTTTTGTCCCTGGGGCATTTTATAAATCAATGCCCAGATGACAAAGTACACTGTAGATGATGTTGCGGGTGATGAGTGAACAGTGTATGCTTTATCAGTAACAGTGGTTGTAGTATGGCCGTCTTGTCGGTGTCGGGTCGATGCAGCCAGACGGGGAGTAGGTTGGAGCCGCCGGGTGGCGAGCCTGCCGGGGCAGCCGGACAGGGGGCCGTCTGGAGCGGTCGGGTGGCGAGTCGGCCGGAGCAACCGAACTGAGGGGCTTTGCTAGCCCCGATGTCTCGAAACGTCATTTCGCCGTCTTGGGCCTACCCGGGGGTCATTCCTCCGACAGCTGCCGAGAAAGATCCGTCCATAGAGAGCGCCACCCATCCCACCGGTGGTGGAGGCCAATGCTTAGATGGTTGGTTTCGGTAAATTTTACTTGGTACCTCGCACTATGCATATATGCCGGTTCCATTCGTACATTTGTGCAGTTCCACCAAAATGTAGTTTGAATAACCTTGTTTGCACAGATAATGAAAAAGCGTGATTACATTATAGTGGCACTAGTTGATGAAACATACACTAATAAATAGAAGAAACTTCATTTTCCTGATGGGAAAATATTGCGATAGTATCACAGTATGCCATGCTGCGAGGGCGAGATGGGCCCTACGATCCCTCATACGGTAGGCCTCATACTGGAAATCGACCGAATTCTCCCCGATACACCCGCTGCTAGTGATGAACATCAATGTATAGCGGTAGTACAAGGAGGGGCCTTGAGACATTCCAATCCTTATTTTTGTGCAGATCAACTAAAATTAAGCACCCTAGTTTGCAAAAACACTTAAACATTAACAATGGGACTAGTTGATGAAACATATACTAACAAAGAGAAGCACTTTCTTTATCTACATTAGAAATGAAATGATAGAGAGGACAGTAGCTCTATTTTAACTGTATTATTACTTCATTTTATCAGTGGCACCATGGTCGAGGAGGTGGCAAGCGAGGTGTACCATGCATCGCAAGGATGAAGGTCGGGGGTGCTTAAACTGGGATGCTGAAGCTGGCTCTTTCAGTCCCTATCTTCCCCCCCTGATGTTTCTGTGGTAGCTATTGGGTTGTAATCCAAACTTGGTCGAGCTAGGGCTGCGTCCCCATACCTTCCTAGCTTATGTGGCGAACTTGTCTCCTGCTAGTACTTAGTCCGTTCTAGTAGTAGTTGCATAACTGCCCGTTTACATTGAGATGTTGTCGGATAATGGTTCTCTATGGTTCGGTTTCTTTAGTGAAATCGGAGGAAACCCCCTCTTTTTATATAAAAAATCAGTGGCACTAGCGGTGCCAAAACATTGCCTGAAATTAATAGTGCCACTAGATTAAGGGGCAAAATAATAACATTACTGCTTTATCATGGCAGTGCCAAAACAGTAGCGCAAGAGCAGAGTCAACATCCAGGATCTTTGGCAAACCGTCGGACCAAAAAGGAACATACCTCGTGATGGGAACCATATCTGCAGTCAACGCCATCGTAGAAGGGATGGCACCAGTCACCAACATGGATGATTCAATTCATGGGACCTTTTTGTGAAGTTCACCTAAAATGAAGCAATGTTTGCATCATGCAGTTAGCAAGTACTTGGTCCCATGAGCTAGCAGGTTCTTCTTCATTAGTTGCAACAAAATTGAGCAACATCAAGGTTGTTCATGAAGGTCGTGGAATGTTCAACTAATATTTGGATATCATTTTGTGCAGTTCAACTAAGATCAAGCGTGAAATGTATATCTCTGTTTGCACAAAAAGATGGAAAGGAGGGTGACTAACAAGTGATGAAACATACATCAAATGAAAAGAAGCATGTTCTTTATCTGAATGGCGATCCTACAAGGACAGTAGCAATTTCTAAAGCAGCAGCATTGCTAGATATTTGTGTGGGCATTAGGATTAGCTATGACAACTGTTAAATAGGACATTACTTTAAAGGTGCCATTGCTTCATTTTACCAGCAACATTACATTAACAGCTGCTAAAGTGTTGGTATTTGGGCACGGGAGAGTAGGCGGACCAGGACGGTTGCATTTCTAACGAAAAGAAGCAACTTATCTTAATGGGAAATTTAGCAGGAGATGAAAATCAGTGCCATTGATTCATATTACTGGAGGCATTACATTGAAAAAAACATTGGTTTAACGTGTCCTTACTTTAACAGTGGGGCTGCTACATTTTACAAGTGGCATTACATAAGAGGGGCTCGGGGCAACAAGCATCCAAACAAGATGTTTGGGTTGGTTCCATTTTTATTCGGTATAGCCACCTTATATTGTGTGAGGCTAGCAAATATGCAAATCTAGTGTTGGACATACTCTGTTGACTTGTCTCCCAGTCCCCACTTTCTTTCCTTTTTCAACCAATAGATCGGTTTATATCGAGTTTGTACTGTGTTTCCCTTTATTTACCTATTAGACCAAGAGACCAGTTGTCCATTATGTATAGCTAGTCTCTGCTACTTTTCGCGTCCATTATGTCCTCTTTCGACCAAGTCCTAGATTCAGGTAACAAATCTTCCCCCACCCCCACCACCTTTCTTCCCTGTTTGAACCAAATGGTACTAGATTCGATTGCATGAAGTAGTACTACAAGATTCGACTGCATGAAGTAGTTTTACCTCTTAACAGTAAAAATTTAGGTGGCTTTTGAACACCCAATCGATCCTATCTACGAGGGGGCCTGAGAAGTAGTAAAAGATATAAATGAAGTGATGTGAGGAGCTAGGGCAGTAAAGCAAGGCTGGTTTCGAAGGAAGTTATACCCGAGGGTCGCCGGGATGTTGCTAGGTGGGTGGCGGGAGGCTGGATCTGCCCACACTACAGCGAGGAAGAAGGGGTTGGAGGCCCTCCCTAGCCGGCTCTACGTGGGAGATAACAGCAAGGCACGCTGATCGGGACGTGCCGGCAGTGGGTAAGAGCCGCCGCCGAGGATGACCGCGTGGACGTTGCACCTTCTCACCTTCCCTGGCGGAGGGAATTCAGCCGGATCTGTCACAAGCGGTGAGCAGAGGGAGTGTGGCCACTGTTGCCGTGTTTAGATCTGGAGAGGACGAGAGTGTGTGAAGAGAGCAACACTAGCAAGCAAGCGCAGAGGCTCCTACCTATATGGTGGAGTAGTTTTCTTTTTTCTACCGGAGCTGGCTTGACCTCATCAATGACTATCGAGAAGTCTTCATGCACGTGCCCCGGAGGCACAGTTGTCGTCGTTTTGATCTGAAGCACCGGCACAAAAAAATGCCACCTGACAAGAAACCATAACCTCACTGCCCCAAGGAGACAACATGAATCCAGACAGGCAAACTAGACGAGGATCAAAGCTCAAATTAAAGACAAACTCATAGAAAAGGGGTCAATCGATAGATGTCCTAATTAACATAGCCGGCTTGACCTAGATGGCAGCCGAGTAGTCTTCGTGCATGTGCCCCCAATGACCAGCGCCTTGGAGGAACGCAGTTGTCGCTATTTAACCATCACAGTGATCCGAAGCACATGACACCTAATATTGCGAGATGACAAGAAACCTTTTTTAGATTTCTCATCGGAACTACAGCCCTGTACAACACAACATATCGATATGTAGACGATAGCCAATCCATCCGTCTGTTGGAGTTCCGTCACATGCATGGACGGACTAATCTCCCATGTCATGCAGGGATCATCCAGGCACCGACATGTTTACAACACTGCTCCAGTACTATCGCTCGTTTCTCTCTTCTATTAACTCAGCCGACTTGCGGAGACGAGGGAGTGTGCCTATGGTCGATTCTCAATTGCGGTCCCACATGTGTGTGAAAACACAATATGATGCGCGTTCCATTCGGAGAGTGGCGTGCCAGACCGACCGACCGTCTGGGGTGCGACGCAAACGCGACGGGCGTGCTGTATACATGTGTACCGGTGTTTTCTTCAGGCTTTGCTCCATGGCGCAATCCATGGATACAAAATTATATTTAAAAGTCGAGGGTGGGGCTTTTCCAGCGTGGCAGGGGGCAGTTCTGCCTTGTCGGTTCGACAGAGAGGCGAGAAGATGAGGGAGTAGACTGCTGCAAACGTAGGACGGTGTGATTTATCGGCTCGTTACTGCTGGACAGGTAGGGCCCTTCGAATTGAATTGCCATTCTCATTATTACTGCGGCGCTATGACCAGGGTGAGTCTCCCATGTCCCCTTCCATGGTATACAGGTGCTAAGACCAAGTACTCTACAATAATGGGCTTATAGCCCACTTACATTGCACTTTTGCTTATATGTCAAGGAGGGAGACATGGGTAAAATGGTGGGAGTGGGCTCTTGTGCAACACCCTAGCTACTTACTCCTTGGCAAATGCAATAAATACTACGAAGAAAGAGATAGAGAGAAGTAAAAAATACTCTTATAGCCAATCTTATAGCTAACCTTGTTGTATGAGTGACTTAAGTGATGACTATTTATGACATGCCAACATCAGATAGCCTAATGCACCTGGACGGAGGAAGTAGTTTCATGCATGCGAAGTAGGCAAAAAATGCTCATTTATAGCCATCTGGAATCTCCAAGGGCGCGACCGCATGAGCGAGGCGACGGTCGTGGTAGGCACGACCATGATACGGGCTGCTGACATCCCTTGGATCTGAGATCGAACGGTCGCGTGCTAAGTTGCTGAAAATTTGCAGAATAACCCTCCAGGATACGATATTCACCCAAAGATCTAAAATCATGCCATTCAACTGTTCGTTCTCAGATCCAAGGGCTCTCTAAAGCCCGTATCATGGGAGCATGGAAAGCTTCATATTCACCTGTAATTTTCCGGACGCTTGACGTGCGAACACGCGGATGCTATACTGTCAGGCCTATGAAGTGGGTCTAGGAGACATGTCATCTAATTGGGCCCCCATAGTACTGTGCATGAAGCCATTTATTCTCCGGGCAAGCCACTACCCTGCCGTTCGCATGCCCCACTCAGCATTTTTACTATCATAAAACCGCCAGCAGTTCGCTCCTACTCGTCCCCAGCCATCCTTTAATATTATGGTAGCTCGCTCCTAGTCGTCCCATCCTTTCACATTACAGCAGTTCCACTAATCCTAACCCTCCTCAAAAATCCAAGGCGTCCCAAATCTCCATGATCGGGGGTGAATACAAGGTTAGAACCATCACCGGCAATGAGTTCGATGTCATCTACACCCGTTCTTCCGCGACGGTGAAAGGATGCCTTGCTCGCTTCAAATGCATGTTCGAAAAGTCAGATGGTGATGAGTGGGTCGCTGGCCTAGATGTTGAGTACACCACAGTCCCGGGGAAAGAGAAGAATCTAAAGGAGGAAGAGAAGAAGAAGCCCGCCGTGATCCAGGTTTGTGTGCATAACTTGCGCTTGGTCTACCACATATGCCATGCCAACGTTAAGTGCGAGGATTTTAAGAACTTCCTCGCGGACGATAGAGTCAAATTTGTTACTATAGACTTTGTAACGACGAGGAAGTCCTAGGTCGGATAGGCCTTGTTGTAGGCCAGCCCTTCGACCTCCAGAAGAATAGGCTGGTGTCTCCCGTCAGCCTTCAATGCTGACCCTGGCAGGAGCCATGGTTGATCCTTCGTACGGTAAACTAACAAAACCTGACCACAAGTTTCATCTTGCATGGGAGTGGAATTTAATAGATAAAGACCACATCCAGTATGCTGCGATGGATGCCTACCTTTGTTTCAATATCTACAAGGGTTGGATGAAGAGCGAGAGCCTAGTGTGTGGTTCAAGCAAAGAAGTATCGGCCAAGAGGTAGAGGGACAAGGACGAAGTCGAGGACGTGGACGAGGAGTCCGAGTAAGGTGGTAGTGTTGTTGCTCATGGTGGTTCTAATGAAGTGCCTACTGGATCAGGTTCTTAGTTTAATTTCAGGGTGCTTAGTTTTATTTCAGGGGTGTGTTGTGTTGAGCCTGCAGCAGAACTATGTTATGTTATTTCTCGTTACTTTAACTCTTCAGTACGTACATACTTGTATTTCTTATAGTTTATATTGTAGTTGGTAGTATCACCACTCGTTTCTTCACATTATATACGTACGATATATATGGCAAACATCATATAGCCAGCAGTTGGCTATACTGTTAACCACGCTCTAAGCATGCCACATACGCAAAACACTTAAATGAGATATGTAATTCTAAAAAAACTTAAATGAGAGAAATTTACCCAAAGCATGAAGGATTTTAGTTGTCAATGAATTAAATAGGTATGCTAATTTCTTTAATAGACTTTAGCACCCCATCTAAGCACGTACTAGCATTTTTAATAGTACTATATGCATAATTTTGGTGACGAGAATATGTACCACCTTTTTTCTTTAATTTCATCAAGTTAGTTTTGCTCCATGGCGCAATCCATCGATACTACTATTGTACAAAAGTACATTTAAAAGGCTAGAGGGCGGGGCAGTCTCGCTTGGTCAGTTTCACGAGAGGCGAGGGCCTTTGTGATTTGACGGCTCATTACTGCTGGAAGGTGGGGCCTTGTGATTTGACTGCTCGTAGAAATGTTGCCGGCGACCTGAGGAGGAGCAAAGAACCGTGCAGTATACTCAAGTTTTCCACTAGAGTAGGAGTAGTATGATGGAGGAGCGTGAAACACGGCAGCCCAGTGCGACATGGCAATAGAAAATGATCTAATTTGCTAGTCATCGATCCCACAACGTCGCTAATCATTAGCGTTGTTCTATTCATGCCTCGCAGAGAACGTGACACATGCGGTGAAACACCCGAAGCAAAAGAAGAAACACATGAGCAAAAGAACAAGGAAGATTACCCCCAAAACAAGAAGGAAGATGCAGACAAAAGTCTGGGGTGTTGGTCTCTAGTTCATGAAGGGTTAACCGCGGAGTCCTAACTGCTTCTTCATCGCCTTCACGACCTTCATATCCTTGCTCGTCTCCTCTGCCATCTTCTTCATTTTATCCATGATGCGGAATTTCTCGAGGCGAGCGTTCATCATCTATTCCATGGCTGCATTATGTACCTTGACAGCAGCCGGGTGCTTGATTAGAGCTTTGCCTACTCCTCCTTCTGTTCCATGACGAGGGCATTAAGCATCTTCACCGAGGAACTCCTCTTCTCATGCAGCTTCTTCCAGCCGGCATTCTCCTCCTTCAGCTGGTCGAGCTCGTGGCGGAGCTTCGCCTTGTCCTCATGAAGTTGCAGGATTTCGCCGGTCGTCTTCTTACCCGAGGCAATGCTCTCCTTCAGCAGCTTCACCAAGCTGGCAGTCAACTCCTCCTGGTTATTGAGCTCAGCGGGCTTGTCATCCAGGCTCTCCTTCAGCAGCTTCACCAAGCCGTCGGTCATCCTTTTGCTTATTGAGCCGAGCGGGCATGTCGTCGAGGGATAACGACTCTAGCACCGCCAGCTTGGCATGTTCGCCTCTGCGGCTGAGGCGCTCCTAGGAGCCCTCGCCTGCCCCTGAGAGATCTTTTGAGCCCCCCATGAGGCGGCGAGCCCTCTCTTTTTTTCTGTGGCCTTGGTCGCCGCTCCCTTCTTACTACTAGTTCTTGACCTAGGGCTCTGCACATCGACCATGGCAGGGAAGGACGAACAAGAAAGACTTATGAGGAGGAAGGTAGAGTAATTTTCGGCTAGGTAGTTCCCCTTTTTATAACCTAGTAGTACTAGTAGTAAAACCTACATATGGGAACACGTTCATGTTTGATAGGTGCGAATAGGTTTGCACTTGATGATAGCTGGTAGTAGTACTACTAGTACTTGGAATGTGATGGGAACATGCTAAAAGATTTATTGATGGTTTTGGTTTCGAAGCCCAAAATGGATCCCGGTGAGTTTCCTTGAACACAAATTTCAAGTACTGCTCAAATGCGGTCGCACATGTCAGTGGTGTACCTAGTCGTACATGTCAGACCAAGCCAATGCGTGTCCCCTCGGTGAGACACGCATCTGACTGGCCGTCTATTGGTGCGACCGACCGTCAAGTATTACACGATGGAGACTTGTGGCTATCTGGTGATTGTGTCGGCGGGAAATGACACCTATGGGATCACAAGAATCCCTACTACGGTTGCCGGGGCGCGGGGTTGTGAGAAGAGCAGGATTAGCAGTCAACACAAGGATCGTTTACCCAGGTTCGGCCCACGAGGATGCGTAATACCCTAGTCCTGCTTTGGTGTGTATTTGAGAGAGTTCTTGAGCTCTCGAACTAGCTATGGTGGTTGCGTAGTTCAAAAGAGCCGAATCCCTCTTCAGCATGCCAAGGGCCCCCTTTTATAGTCGAAAGGGGCTACCATAGTGGCACACAGGGGGTGGAAAGGCCTACAGTGCTGCAAGCTTATCGCTCGTTTTACAGGACAAGACGCATTTAATGCGTAGCTTAGGTGTCCCTTAGCTTTATTGGGGATGGGAACGAGGCCTTTCCCGTCCGTTGCCGTCTCGCCTTGCTTTGACACGCGCCCAGGCCAGCGGTGCATGCGGCGCCATGTAGCCAGGCAGCCAGCTGAGGTGGCGCGGTGGTAGGGTCTTCACGAAGATCTGCATGCCACCACGCAGGTGCTTGCTGAGTTGGCGTAGAGGCCGCCCGTCGCCACGCAGGTGCCTGCCCAGCTGGTTGAGCTACCAGCTGCTTGGGGACGGCGGTGGAGTCTTGGTCGACGCGGGCCCCGCTGATGCCCTCAGCAAGGGCCTTGCCGGGGGCCCGGCGAGGGTCCTGCCATGGTGTTGCAGTCGTCCCCGGCAAGGCGCTTGCCGGGGCTCTTGTGGATCTCCTCGGCAAGGATCCAGGTGCAACGTATTAGGAGCTGCGCAGGGGGAGACTAGCATCAGAGATCCCCCCACACCGCGCAGCACGGGGCGCCACCACGACGGTGGCGCGCGCTGCCCGAAGGTAGGTCTTCCACCGGGGAAGGCGCCGGCGAGCCCTTCCCCCGGTAGAGGGCCTGCGACCGCTTGACCACCGCTAGCGTAGCCCCTTGCCCCTTGGTCTTGTCCTTGGTTTCCGGACACCCAAATGGTGGTCAGGGTATGCGCCGGGCGGGGTCCTCGCCAGGAGCAAGGAGTGCCCATTGAGATCTCCGCTCATGAAACTCTCATGGAATAATGAGTTGGGGCTATACACGCCCTGGAGTCCCTTGAGCGCCACCCTCGGGCCTCACGGGGGCTCCCACCCACTTCCAAGTGGAACCACCATGCTCCGTGCTGGCAGTCAACACTGTCCCCCAATGACTATGCCCACGCCCAGTGGAAGCACTGAGCTCCACGCTGGGCAGAAGACTAGTGTAGGCGCCGGACGCGGCTGTCTCTTTTTGCCCCTTTTATGTAGCACAAATTGCTGTCTTTGGAATGAGATTTGGAGTTTCGCGTGCTTACTAAAAGAAAAAGGGGGGGACTTTTCGATACACAGTGTTTTCTTGATCTTAGGTTTATGTTAAGTAGCCCGTCTCATGCCTGCTACTCCCCCCTCAAGCGCCTCGCGAGAGGGGCGGGTATGGTGTGCGTGCTCGGGCTAGCCCGAGCAGCGTCAAGGCCCCTCGGGGCCAAGGGCGCAACTGCCACGGGTCACCGCACACACTTTGCCGCAATTGGCTCCTCGCGCGGCGCTCTCGAACGACCCAGCAGGCACGTCGTGGGACTTAAGCCCACGCGGGCCCCTGAAGGGCCCGCCTCAAGAGAGGAGCGTCTCCGCGATGCAGGAACCTACTCAAGACCACCAGCACCAAAGGTAAGTCATGACAACTACTCTAGTCGGGAGCCTTCCGGTTCGCGGTAGCACGTTCGAAATCAATCTTTAGAGCATATCATCATTTCATACAATATAGGGCAACCCCTCCCAAAGATGCTTTCACGCCCCGCAGTGCCATACCCGAAATTTTGGCATGCAGGTCAGGATGGGAAAACAAATGCAAGCCTAGCGGGGCGCGCTACCGTCGGCGTCGCGGTCTTCATCATCACCATCGGCACCGCCATCTTCAGCTGAGAGCGCATCCACACCGTCTTCAAGGGCGAACTCCGTGATTAGGTCGTCCACATGGTCAGTCACCCAGCTCACCAGGTCGCCCTGGGTGACCCTGGGCATGGAGGCAATCGCAGCATTGAAGTCGAAGTCAGGGTCAAGGCTAAGAAGGTAGCTGAAGACACACGAGAATGAGCGCCCAAGAAGGCCCCGACTTCTCTCTTCGATGAGCTGGCGCGCCCTCATGGCCCGGTCTTCCAGACAGGTCGCGACTTGGGTGAAGAAGTGGAGGTAGTCGGCGTCATCAGCTTCGTGCAGGCAGGAGATGCTCTCTTCGCCGATGGTGCCTAAGGCCTGGTTGGCCCTGACCCTGAGGTCCTCGAGCATCAAGGAGCGCTCGCGCTGCATCGTCCGGCGGCAGCTCGCTTCGTTTGTAGCCTTCTCGAGAAGCGACGCGACGCTCGCGACCTGCTGCTGAAGTGAGGACAACTCGGCTTGGGCGGAGGCCCGAGCCTCCTCAGCGGCCTTCTCACGCCGCTCTGCTGCGGCCAGCTTCACCCAGAGGGCGTCGGTCCTGCCCTGCAGCTCGACCTGCCGCTGTTGGAAGCGGGTCTCCGAGAGCCCCAACTTCTGGCGGTATCGTCAACAACAGCCCCGCGGATCCCCGCCACCTTTTGGTCAATCTCCTGTTGGACCCTAGCCTCCCGAGAGGTAAAGGCGTCCTCAGCCGTGGCTACTTGGCACTCCCTCACCTCCAGTCGCTCAAGCTCTAGGCTATGCTCCAAGACCTCAAGCGCCAGCGCGTCCTCACGCACCTAGACCCCCTTCTCAACTGTGGGGGCCCCGCTTGGCGATGCTGCCAAGGCGGCCCTGCGCGCCTGGACCTGCCGCTCAAGGGCGGAATTCGAAGCTCGAAGCTCCCTCTCCCGCTCCTCGGCCGAGACACGGTGATGGTCGGCGGCCCTGGCCTCCTCTAGAGTACGGGCGCAGGCCTCATTAGAAGGTGCGAGGGACTCCGTGGCGTCCATGCAGGTGCGCTCATGCTGCAGATGCCAGAGGTTGATGGTGACCATTAGTTGATGCCACTCGCGCGCCAGGCGGAGGCCCTCCGCCTCGAGGCATGCATCGACATCGCCAAGATCTCTCCCAAGCCGACCCAGTGCGCTCACTACTTCCTAGAAAAGGTCATGGCAGATGACGTTGCACCCACATGCGAGTTCCAGCCCACGACCGAGCCCTTCTTCCGCGCCAGGGGCTGTCGGAGAGGCGCGAAGCAACTCGCCTGCCTCCGGCAGGGGGCTGGTGGTTGAAGCTCCTTCGGCTGCTTCCTGGACCTCGGCGGAGGCGCTGCGCGGCCTGGCCCCAGCGCTCGAAGACGAAGCCGACGCCGAGGTCATCCAGCCACCAGCAAGAACCAATGGAGGAGCTCTCGGCACGCCCCCTGTACCCCGGAAATGGCCTTGGAGGAAGGACCTTGGGAGAATAGGGTCATGGCCTTCCAGCAGCGCTTCCGTCTCGCGGACCGGCACCATGTGCCGCGCGGATGCTCGGCGCCAGGAGCCTAGAGCCACGGGTAGACCAAAGGCCTCCGGAGGTCGCACCCCAGACGGCTTCGCCGCCGCAACCGAAGGGATCCTGAGGAGCCAGAGTCAGAAAAGGATGCGACACGCGAAGACCCATGAGGCTAAGGTACTTACTCGTCCAAAGCTATACGCTTCCTCTATTTTATGGCCTGGGGGGCGCTGCCACTTCAGCTCCAGAGCCCCTTCCTCTTGCGGAGTGCCCCGAGATTCGGAAGGGGTACGCCGAGGGCTGGTGCATTGCCCTTCACGGCTGGGGTGCGGACCGCCACCTCAGGAGCACCTGACGGCACCTGCTCCCCAGCAGTCACCTCAGGAGCAACTGACGGCACCTGCTTCCCAGCAGTCACCTCAGGAGCACCTGACGGCGCCTTCTATGCAGCGGTCACCTCAGGAGCACTCAATGACGCTGGCCCCCTACAACCACCTCAGGGGTGCACGCTACAGGATCGACAAGCACGGGAGCCACCAAGATGGGGTTCTCATGAGGCCCCTCCAGATCCTCTGGGTGCAGCCCCATCTCGTCGAAGTGGGGCATCTGCTTCGCGAAGGCCTCCGCGTTCGAGCAGTTTTACACAAGGCACCCCTCTGGAAGGAGCATAGCAGGCGTCGGGTCACCCGTGAGGAGCTGGAGCACAGCATGCAGCATCTTGGAAGGAAGCGAGGGCACTTGGAGCCTCATGGGGTCAGTGGGGCCAGCGAAGGCCCACATTGGGCGAGAGTGGCGCTGGAGCGGCGATGCGCTGCCTGATGAACTCCCTCACCACCATCGACACCGTCACCGCTGCCTCCTTTAGCTTGGCCATCCTGGACCAAACGCGGGCGAGCCGCCGGTTAATGAGCTTCACATGCCCCCTGCCGGAGCTTGGTTCCGCCGGTGCTCGTGGGAGCTGGAGCAGGGGGCTGTGCGTGGTGGCGTCCACGTACACCCACTGCTTCCAGAACCACTTCACATTCGGGCGGAGCATCAAGTCGATGCCGGTGCCAGCTACCGCCGCCATAGCCTGGAACGCCACACATCATGAGTGTTGTCTGCCGTCAACTAGGTGGAGCGAGAAGAAATGGCGGAACAGGGCCACGGACAGAGCAACTCCCACGATAGCCTCACAGAGAAAGGCAAAGGCGGCGAGGAGGACGATGGACCCGGGGTGCAGATGTAGTGCTTGGATCTGATAGTGCGAGATCGCGGCGTTGAAGATAGAAAAAGGGGGGGACCAAGCCGACCAGGAGATCGTGAAGGTGAATGGGGATCTCGGTGGCCTCCATGTCAACCAAGGCCTGGGAGGCAGGCTAGACCGTCGTCGCCTTCCACTCGTTAGAATCGGCGGCGAGGGCTAGTCGGACCTTGTGCAATCCCTCCTGGTTGATCACCGTTGATGTAACATCCCAAATTTTCAATTTGGAATGTTATACATAGAGCATCATTTGCATATCATGTTTTGTTGCATTTTTACAAATCCTCGATAAATCCTAAGCAACTCAAGGACCCTCGGAGAGAGTTGGGGATTTTCTCGAATTTTCTTATTTGATTTTTCAAACGAGGATTTTGGTTTTAATTATTTTTCTCTCCGGAAAAATATTTCATTTTAAATAAACGAGAGGAGAAAATATGACTTCTCCAAAATATTGAAATACTGGAGGAAAAAAATGTTAAAATCATTATTTGAAATTTATTCGGATTTATTTTGAACTTTTTATTGCATTTTAAAAAATATGCATGTTTTCAAAATCTTTATTTTTGATTTTAAAAATGTTCACCCTATTCTAGATTTTCTAACTAGACGGGGACAATTTATTTCATATTTTTCTGATTTTTATTTATTTTTGTACGCAATATTTTCCGCGGAACTTATTTAAAAAAAAATTGTGCCCGCGCCGACTGGGCCGAGCCCAGCCGACGGCCCGCCCGCGGGTTCTCCTCTTCCCGCACGGAGCTCGCCGCCGCCATGACCGACTCCGGCCGCCGCACGCCTCCCCTCGCCCGACCCCTTCCCCAAGCCGCCCTAGCCCCCCCTCCTTATATACCCCCCCTCTCCGTTTCTCTCACCACCGCCGCCGGAGGAGCACGCCACCGCCGTCGCATCTAGCCCGCCGCCACCGCCGGGAGTCGCCGGAGCCCCGCCCCCTCGCCG